>NW_015635050.1:133629-141209 GCF_001515625.1 Sinocyclocheilus rhinocerous | reverse complement strand
TGCAAATTAGATTTAGTTTATAGATACATTGTATATAATGAGAAAACCCGTTTATGGCCATTTTACACACATTTTGCATGAAGAAAAATGGTATATCAAATCATTCTGTTAGTTGAGAATCATCTTTATATAAAGTTTGGCAAAAAAAAAAAAAATCCTGAAAACTAAAAATGTATTGGTGATTTTAAAAATCTATTGTTTTTTGCCTATGCATGTTCATTCATGTCTTTTTTTTTCTTCTTTTTTTTTTATTGAGTCCCGATGTCCTCTACCGAAGACATAGCATAGCTTATGAATGAAATATCATTTTTAATTGTTCTTTAATGCTCTAAACAATGTAAAGACCTGAAAAAACTATTTTTTTCCTAAAAATCTTTTCTCGGGTCTTAAGAGGTTAAGTCTGTATTTTTGGACAGTTATGTTGATCCAGGATCAACAAAAGATGTTGAACCAGGAACATGTCTTACTTGGCAAAATCACGGCGACCAGGGTTGATGTCACCGTCACCAGCCAGTGGTTCTCAATCCAGCATCCCCTTGCTTTTGTACTCGTATTTCTGATTCTCTGCAGCTCCTGTGCAGACTCCTCTTCTTCATCATCATCATCATCATCATCTTCTTCTTCTTTTTAAGCAATAACATTGTAACCTTATGAAGACAATTAGCTATTTCTGTGCATAATGCAGATTAGGTTATTCTAATAAAGCAGGATAATATGTGGCTTGTTTTGTGGTGGTTTTCGGTTAAAAATTCTTGTGGTGCAGTTTAAACCAATAAACTTTTATTTCTAATTTTAAAAAGTTAAAAATGATTGCTTAATTGATATTTTTTAAACAATGAAGTCAATATCATTTATAAAAAAATGTCAAATGACATGTTGCATGATTTTAATTGTTTCGTTTTTCAAAACCCCAGCTACATGCCAGGTGAATTTTATTTCGGATAATAGTTTATTAAACATGTCTTATAAGTCTTCGCCGATTAAATGCAGTCAACGAAGTTCAACTGCTTAAAAGTCGCCTATGAACACATCTGAGCACGGAAGTGCACGTCAAATACATCAAGCTCATGAATATGATACCGAAAGTAACTTGTAACTTGTTAAAACCCTGCTCAAGTTCGAAGACAATCAGGTAAGAACTCTGAAAATGTCAAATAGGCCTATTTATTTGTAGGATTTAGCCTATACAGCGCGTCATTATTTTCTCAAACAATGAAAGTAGCAATAGGCTACCTTAGAAAACGCGAAATTATTGAAGAAATGTTTGTTTTATTGGCTGATTTTTTTTCTTTGTTTTCTTTTATATCATGTGTGACAATCGTTTATCGTTTAGCAACACGTCAAAATGGCAAATCGAAAAGATGACATAATGAAACTCTGCTGTGAAATCTCCACAAATAAGAGGATAAAAGCAGCATTTAAAAACTCAGCGAAAGGAGCCGTAGTTACAGGAGGAACTGCTTTTGTTGGAGGGCTGGTCGGTGGTCCTGCCGGTATAGCTGTTGGTAGGCTATGTGTTACTTTTATCCGCAATTTTTTTTCTTTCAGTCCGTCTAGTTCACTTCTTAACCACAAGATGTTGCTATAGTATTATTTTATTCATTTATATCACTCAAGGTGCTGTTGTGGGAGGTGCGCTGGGCGGATGGATGACCAGCGGCCAATTCAAACCTCTTCCTGAGATCCTCATGGAAATGAGTCATACACAGCAAGAGAAACTGTACTCCGATGTCATGGCCATAGTGGGTACACTGAAATGGACTGAGGTTGCGCAGCTGATTGCTCAAGTTAATGGGAATGCCTCTCTACATGAGCAGGTGCTGGGTGCTGTACTTAATTTTACTAAAAACCAACTCAAAGCTGATGTGCGGTATGAAGACTGACCGCTGGAGGGTGAATGCCACTGGTTCAGTTTTGGTTAGGCCTATTTGTTACAGAACTAGAAGGTCAAGTTGCTACTAGTTTGCATTATTCTCTAAAAGGCTGATGATGCACAGGGCAACTTTTTGAGCAATTTTGCCGGGCAACGTTTTTTTAGCAATGTTGTTTGGGCACGTTCCCATTGAGGATGGGTAACAAATTTCAACATTGCTCAAAAAGTTGCCCCGTGTGGGCCTATAATCAGCCTTTCTGTCATACGTGAATTTTTAATAAAATACTATATGATGAGATGTAAGATGTAACTACGCTAAATTGGAACTTGTAAAACATATTTAGGCCAGACATTTTACATATCAGAAAAATAGACATGATCATACATGGTCAAAAGCAGATGTTCTCATCATCCTTTTAATTTGTCAATGCAAAATGTATAATGTAGGTGTCACTGCGTGTTGATATGAATGCATAAAAATACATAATGGTGATGTGTAAATGTGTTTTTATCCCATGCCAAAAGTGCAAAATAGAAAAGTTATTGTTCCATTAAAAAGAAAAACAAACAAACAAAAAATTAAAATTAAAAATAACAGCGATTGAGTAATGAATTAGTGAGTCAATCTGAGTAATTAAGCAATAATCCTTTCTAACACGAAACACGTAAAATCAAGACCACCTCATGAGCCATTTCAGTACAGTTAAAGAGATCGTACACTAAAAAAATTAAAATTCTGTCATTTACTCACACCACTTGTGGTGTGTGACTTTCCATTATATAGACCAAAAACAAAACAAACAAACAAAAAAACACTCAGACATTCTGCAAAAAAATCTTTTATGTTCTACAAAAGAAAGAATGTCATACATGTTTGGAACGACATGAGGGTGAGTAAATGATGTCAGAATTTTCATTTTTTGGTGAATGATACATTTGATCAGTTAAGCAGAGTTAACTTTTCGATTTGTAAAATAGTGTTGTTTTTTACATATTCATTTACATTTTATTTTCTTAAAACATAGTATAGGATATAGTTGACCTGAATCAGATTAATCTTTTCATTTTAGTTTTTCTTTAAGGCTGGAATACACTACACGACTTTTAATGTCTGAACAGATTTGAAAACATTAGGCATCATACACTTACTGACTTTGTAAAGAGTCACAAAGGAAAACTGGTCACGACTGAGGATCATACACTACCAGACTTTCAAGTTGTTCCGATCACAACACACTCACGCAGAAACGTGTGCCTTGTTGATAGGAGACGCGTGGCAAATGAAAAAAATATGTGTTCTGAAACTGGCTCAAAATATCAAACATGTTTGATATCCTCTGACTGGATGCATTCATAGTCTGTAGCTAAAAAAATAGAGTCTGTGACCATCATACACTACACGATTTTCTGTGGAATCTGTCAGCTCAAATCCGCAGACTGGCTCTGACTTTTGGCAACTAGTGTTGACTTATCCAAACTGTAAATCGGGGGCAAAATCCGTGTAGTGCATTCCAGCCTTTATGCAATAATCCATTTATATGATATATATTTGCATTGGTAGAGAATTACGCTAAGGGTCTACCTAAGCAGGATCTACCTAAAAGAACACGAATCACTATAACAGTGACTTAAATTACTTTCTTTTGATTCAATAACAACTATTTACACAAAATAATTTTCACATAAATGCTGAAAGCTTCAGTGTTATTTGGGGGCTGCACACTTTGCAAGATAAAATATAACTCTCATTGTAACTGTAATTGTAACATGATTGACATGGCGTTATTATTATTATAACTGCAGGAATAACCCATTGACACATATACCATATGTTATTTTATTTGTGTTTACCTGGCGCATTATATGGACTACCGTTCAAAACTTTGGGGTTGGTAAGGTTTTTGTTTTTTTTTCCAAAAAAGTATCTTATGCTCATCAGTGCTGCATTTATTTAATCAAAAAACACAGTAATATTGTGAACTATTATTACATTTAAAATAACTAAGTTTTACTATATTTTAAAATGTAATTCAAGCAGCCATTACTCCAGTCTTCAGTGTCACATGATCCTTCAGAAATCATTCTAATATGCTGATTTGGTGCTCAAGAAACATTTCTTTTTATCAATGTTGAAAACAGTTGTGCTGCTTAATATTTTTGTGGAAAATGTGATTTTTTTTTGATGAAGAGAAAACTCAAACGAACAGCATGTATATGAAACAGAAATCTTTTGTAACATTATGAATGTCTTTACTGTCACTTTTGATCAATTTAATGCATCATTGCTGAATAAAAGCATCAATCTCATGTATGACATGTCATGTAGATTGAGATTACAAGTGGTTAATGTAGACTATTTAAAATCCAAATGTTTTCATGTTAAGAGGTGTGTGGACTCGATAGGCCACACAAAATTGAATCACATCATCATTTGAGCTTAATAATGTTGTAGAATACTGGCAATATTGCTTCTTGAGTGTGGAAGAAATGGAGGATGTTTTCATGTTTAGAAAATGCTATTAAAAAATTGATTAGTCTGATGATGATTTCATTTTGTTTAGTTTTTTTCTCATCACATTTCTTTGAAAATGAGAAGCGGTTGGCCATTAAACCTAAGTGCCTTATTCTTTTTGCACTGTACTCTGTGGTTCGTGCCAGTTTATGTGGTTTGCTGGATAACAGAACACTTGTTCTTAGAATAGCCTCTCTGAGGTCATAAGCTACACTCACACCCCATGAGAACTAAACCAGAAGAAATTCACTGTGTTCTACAAATATAAGTGCAAACACCAATTTATCAAATGAAATACTTCAAACAGTTAAAAGAAGAACACAGTGAATTATCATTTATTTTTACTACAAGATGACTGTCAAGGTTGTATAACGTCAGTTGTTTGCCAAGAAAAACGTAACTGCTTCCTCATTTCGAGATGTGTATGCATTTACTGATTGTTCCCTGAATAGTACAACATAGCATGCTGGCGGTAAACATGAAAAGACAGCAGCATGAAAAGACTTAAAACCCTTTCAGGTACATGTGCACTCGATGACCTTAAAAAATACTTCACCAAAAAAGAAAAATATGTCATTGTTTTACCTACTTGCATGAAATTTCAAACCCAAATGACTTTCTTTCTTCTGTGGAACATAAAAGATATTTAGAGAAATGTCATGTTTATTGTGTCTGTGTGTGTTTGTTTGTTTTTTTCCCATACAATTTAAGTCAGTGGTCACCAAAACAGTTTCATCAGAATATCTTCTGTTTTGTTCTGCAGAAGAAAAAAAGTCAAACAGGTTTGTTACAACATGAGGGTGAGTAAACAATGACAACATTTTTATACGCCTTTAAGGGCAACAAAACCCTAAAACATTTTAAATGTAAGTGTTTTCAATGTAAAATACAATTTCAGTATAGTTCATAATATCATTTTTCATATCTTGTGCATAGTCACATTATTTGTGCATTTAATGTCATGCCTGTCCTACTGCCTGCAATGCAAATAAATGAAGCTTGTTCACTACCACTCCGTTAAGCATGAGACAAATAATCTTTCAACTTTAGAATGAACTTTGCTTCACTCCAATTCCCAGAATCAAGCTCATGGAGTTTCTGTACCATAAGACACTGCAGTGGACTGACACTCACAATGTGTCTCTTTTTTTTATAATTTTGCTCAGTTTGCTGACAGTTTTCTTTGGTAATTGGGCTTTGATCAAGTGGGTTGCGTTTTAACACAATTTGTGGGTTTCCTGCTCTATTTTCATCTGTCTAATAACAAGTGAAGTATGTGAAAGTTGATCTCAGCTGCTGAACTGGTTTTGTTAGTTACTGTAGATACATTGTTATGTGCCAAAATTCTGTCATGGAAATTATGTTGGACATTTTGCAAAACGGAAAAGGTTTTAGAGTTCTTTACATCTCTATCATATGTATCGTGTACAGTTCTCATGAGAGGGAAAACTGCTTCAGCCTGCATGTGCACTTTACAACTCACTTAGGAGTCTTTCCCTCTTCAGCTCTCTTGCCTTGGTAAAATTATGCTAAATTGATGTTCCTCTGATTATTTTCAGAGTAATTGCCTGAGACAAAGTGATTGTTTAACAGAGATAAATGTTATTTTGTTTTGTAAGCCACACAATCAATTTGCCTTGTTCAACCAGTCGTACACTCTAAAACAAGATGGTTCTGTAGAGGTTCTTTACTAGTTCTATTTAGAACCGTATCCTTCTGAAGAACAGTTTTATGCTAAAATGTTTTTAGTTGTTGTTGTTGCCTCATGTGCACCTGAGAAACCGCACTGAAGTCACAGACCGAAGTTGGAAACATAACATGGAAGTAACCTAAACAAAATAATTATATTGTGAACATTAAACCCAAATAATGACATCTATTCAAAATAATGAAAAATATGCATTCTTATTACTCATCTATGTATGTTATCACAAATATATGTGAGGCGATCTGTGCAAGTTGAGTGATTAACACCCTTCTCTTCTCAGAATCAGAATCAGAAAGAGCTTTATTGCCAAGTATGTTTGCACATACAAGGAATTTGTTCTGGTGACAGAAGCTTCCAGTACACAGAGACAACAACAACAAAACACAGATAATAAGAAATAAAGACGTGAATAACACACACACACACACACACACACACACACACAGAAATAGACAAACTTTGTATGTACTGAACAGTAGTGGTATATAGATGGAATAGAATAGAATTTAAAAGGAATGGAATAAGATAGGATAGTATTAAGTAAATTAAATAGGTATTGCACATCTTTTTATTGAACAGTAGGGGAGAACATTTAACTGTTCATGAGGTAGATTTCCTGGGGAAAGAAACTTTTCTTGTGCCTGGCTGTCCTGGTGTTCGGTGCTCTGTAGCGTTGACCAGACAGTAAAAGTTCAAAAAGGAGATAGCTTGGATGTGAGGGATCCAGAGTGATTTTCTAAGCCCATTTCCTCACTCTGGATATTTACAGGTCTTGAAGGGTGGGCAGGGGAGCACCAATAATCCTTTCAGCAGTCCGAACTGTCCTCTGTAGTCTTCTAATGTCTGATTTTGTAGCTGAGCCAAACCAGACCATTATTGAAGTGCACAGAACAGACTCAATGATGGCTGAGTAGAACTGTGTGAGCAGCTCCTGTGGCAGGTTGAACTTCCTCAGCTGGCGAAGGAAGTACAATCTCTGTTGGGCCTTTTTAACAATGGAGTCAATGTGATTCTCTCACATCAGGTCCTGAGAGATGATGGTGCCCAGTGGCGGGTTGCATAAACTGCTTAGACTAGTCTTAAAGGGGTCATATGATGCAATTTCAAGTTTTCCTTTCTCTTTGGAGTGTTACAAGCTGTTCGTGAATAGATAAGATCCCTAAAGTTACAAAGACTAAAGTCTCAAACCCAAAGAGATATTCTTTATAAAAGTTAAAGGGATAGTTCACCCAAAAATGAAAATTTGATGTTTATCTGCTTACCCCCAGGGCATCCAAGATGTAGGTGACTTTGTTTCTTCAGTAGAACATATATGATGATTTTTAACACAAACTGTTGCAGTCTATCAGTCGTATAATGCATGGCAATGGTAACAAAATCTATGAGAGTAAAAAAAACATGCACAGACAAATCCAAATTAAACCCTGCGGCTCGTGACGATACATTGATGTGTAAAGACACGAAACGATCGGTTTGTGCCAGAAACC
>NW_015635050.1:129104-133183 GCF_001515625.1 Sinocyclocheilus rhinocerous | reverse complement strand
GGCCAATCACAACGCACTGGATAGCTGGCCAATCAGAGCACACCTCGCTTTTCAGACCGATGAGCTTTGTAAAAATCGACGCGTTTCAGAAAGGCGGGGCATAGAGGAGCAACAATAATGTACAGTATGTGGAAAATAATGTTTTTAGAACCTTAAACCGCATAAACACATTTCATTACACCAAATACACAAAATAATGTTCTTTTGTTTTTAGCAACATCATATGACCCCTTTAAAAAGTTAGTTATCTAATTTCTTTTCTTCAAGACTTTTTTAGTCAGTTAGTTAGTTTAAAGTCAGTTACAAAAAGGTAGATTGGTCTAATGTGAATCCAAAAAGTAAGACTGATTACCCCTTGGCTAACTGCTAGTTGGTCAAACTAGTTTTTAAGACACAGTCTTAACATAGTGTCTATGTTTGTGCAACTGGCCTGGAACCTGAATGACTCTATGAACCTGGGGTTTCCTCCTAGAGTCCACATCTCTATATATTAGATAAATTACATTATAAGCTACTAATAGATAAGTGTTTCCACCATGTTTCATATATCGACTTGTGTATTATCTTCAGAGTTTTCCACTTGTAAGTATGATTTGCTTGGCAATTTGTGTGCTTATAACTCACAATTATGATATTTCGACTCCTTTTGAAGTGCACAATATCCCTGCCCTTTAGTTTTTAAATCTGTAAAAAACAGAATTTTGAAAAAAAATGTTCAAGCACTTAGTAGTGTATCTTTAAATTTTAACTTTAAATTATAAAAGTTTAAACCAAACAAACTCTCAAAACTGAATTCTTCCTCTTCACATCCAAAGTCACTCTCAAAACCATGTAAATGATGGGATTTATTGAAGATACATGATCAGTCAGGTGTGTCACCTGGATTAAAATTCTACAATTATGTCCTGAAAAAGAACATGGTCTACTTTCAAGATTTTTTAATGTTTTATCCATTTATTTCCATTAATATCAATCTAGATTATCTCTAATTCTGTGCATGCTAGTGTTACAATATAACAGAAAATGTAACTGGATGTTCTGTAGACTTTTGTGTGTGTGTGTCTATTTTGTTTTGATTTTAATGCAAGGGTAACATAATATAATAATATAGAGTATAATGTATATCATTCTACTTTTTAATGAAAATATTATAATAATAATAACTTTATGATTACATTTAATTAATTTTATTAAATTAGTTATTGTGGAAATCAGTCTGTGAAAAGGGTCCACTGTAAGATACATGATCAGTCATGCAACTTGGTAATACTTTCTTTGATAACTTAATCGCCATAGGTCTTAGAAGTGAGAATGCTTCTGTTGAACATACCAAATTTAATATAATCCACACTGTTAGAATTTAGGACCGTTTTAATTATTTCTTCAGTTTATAAATAAACATGTACAGTCACAAAGAATGGTGTGTTTAATACACTCACCAAAGTATTTTATAATAATGATAATTTATTGTACTGATTGCAAAAGTCACATTGTTCCCTTAATATATATATATATAAGCTATAATATAAACATTTGTTATACAATGAAGTTAGATATACATACTTTCAAAAATACTTTCTTCAGTTTATAAATAAACATGTACAGTCACAAAGAATGGTGTGTTTAATACACTCACCAAAGTATTTTATAATAATGATAATTTATTGTACTGATTGCAAAAGTCACATTGTTCCCTTAATATATATATATAAGCTATAATATAAACATTTGTTATACAATGAATTTAGATATACATACTTTCAAAAATACATACATACAAATACAAAAAAATGCAAGTGCAAAAAAGAAGTCGCAAAAGTGACTCAAATACGTTTGTGCAAAATACATAATTACTGCTATTCGTCTACTACGTTACTGCTATTGTGCTTCTGTTTTTTAAACAGGTGCAACGCATGATGAGTTCGAGCATAGTTCATAATAATACTTTTTCACATCTGTCAAGTTCAGAGTCCACTGACGGGAGGATTCCTGTGCTCGGGCTTTATGTAGCAGTATGGGGAGTAATCCTCATCCTCCGGGCTCTTGAACCACTTGGTGGGCATCTGGTACCCCTGCTCACTGGACTCCTCATCACTGGACGTCTCAAACTCAGGTAGCGCTGGCGTGTCCTCTACGGAGTTCTTCTTCCAGTGCTTACCCTTAGCTCTCTTATTTCCTTGCTCTTTTCCCTCATGAACGCTGCTCACACAGGACCGGCAAATTCTCACCGGCCTGGAGGAGATGTTCGGCATCAAGGCCCGGCTCTTTGAGCAAGCTCTACATACTATATAACCGCACCTCCGGCAGTGGTGCCTCCGATTGGCAACGTTGAATCGCTTTGAACAGCGCATGCAGATGGCTGATGCCATGTCAGGGATCCAGGTGGCAGCGAAGTTCCCTGCAGCATTGTCAGTGGGGAGGCCCTTAGCTTGCACTAGGAGGGACTTGTACTGCTCAATGTGTCCCATCCACACGTTTTTTTCCTCAGGCGAGGCCGCCGACACGTAGAAAGACTTGCGTGGTGTGCGGATGAGCCATTGGTTGGGCATAGCCATTCCGTCTTCCAGATTTTCCAGCTGCACATCCTCCAAAGGAATGATCTTCTGCTTATTGTTCCAGCGACCGGCCACCATGATGCTACCGTAGACCAAAATGTCATTGAAGAGGAAGAACACTTTGGGTTTGGGTCCACGTCTGCACAGCTTTAACAAGCAGCCCTCTCCCACCAGAATACGCCCCAGTTTTAGAAGCATCTTTCTAGTGCGGCCAAAGGTGCTCTCCACTGCCTGGATTCGCTCACGGTTCTGAATAGAAAAGGTCTGTTGCTCTGCCATTTTGGTACTGCCTATAAAATATAAAAACAATGATAAGATCAAGTTGATTTTGATGGACTTATTAATTTTTAGCAGTCATTTCAAAGGACTTTCACCCCTGATTACTCTAACTAAATTATACAAATATACAGACACAAAGTAAATGTTTAAACATCTTAAATATGAATTCAACAATACCTGATTGCTGTGGAAAGCAGTGAATTATCGTTGGGTAAACAGACTCTGTATCTGTTCGCAGTCCCTTTGTGCTTCAAGCTCCAGTAAAAATTGTTATGAAAATATCTCTCTGAGTGTTCAGCACTACAAATCTCTTCTCACTCTGGGCAGGTTGTTTGAGACGGCCCTTTTATAGTGTCATGAGCTTGTCTTTCCTGTTTGAAAAGGGGAAATTCCAGATGTGCTCAGCAGTGCCTCTACTATTTTAGAGGTGTAACCTTCCGTGTGCTTGACTGGCACACACTAAGAAACCCACTCAAGACATATAGGTACAAAATAAAATGTTTTGACCTAATGTCACGTCAGATTAATTCTCTAGAGTCCTGAGTGAAGAGGTAATATATGCCGTCAAGACATTTTTTAGAACTTTTGTTTGTCAAATTGAATGTAATACTTATGATAATACCGGTATTATGAGTGCTGTATGTTTTGCACACCTGCCTAATTTATTTCACAAATCAGGTTAATTAATTGATTTAAAGCTGAAATAAAAATATATAAATATTAGATGAAAAATTTACACAAAACTTAAAAACAGGTTGCCTTGGCAACAAACTAAAAGTTTAAGTACCAACATTTCTAAAAGCTGAAACAAAAAAAAATATTAAATCTAAATAGAAACAAAAAGCACATCATAAAAATCACTCAAACTAAAATTAAGATGGGAACTGAAAATGTAAAAAGCTATAATTTGAATAAATACTTTAATAGTAATACTAAAATAACACTCAAGCATAACTCCTGTCCTAGAAGAGTCACTGACAAACTTCAAAGCAACAACATAAAAACAGATATCTTCCTCATATCTGTAGAATTGTAACAGGGAAGGATACATCACTTTTACACATAACACTAAAGAGAGGGAACATATTTGCTTGAATAAGTGGAAATTAAGGGCAACTGAGAGGATCATTTCAACAGGCAATGTGGAAAACTAAGGAACATAGATATTGAGATACTTAACAACTGGCTAAAAATAATACACAAGGTATACTGAAAAAAAAGTAAAAGTACTGAAAAAAAAGTGTG
>NW_015635050.1:120990-128902 GCF_001515625.1 Sinocyclocheilus rhinocerous | reverse complement strand
AATGCGTGGGGGGGGGGGAGTAGATTTAGATGCTGTAGACAAAGAACTAAAAAATCCAGAATACTTTTAATTTTTAACAGTAAAATAGTGATACATGAAACTTAACACATAAAACTGTCAAAACAACAACTACTACATTCTGCACGAGGCTGCCATGTAGATATGGAAGCCATTTTTATGGCTTTTTATGGTACGGTATATTAAAAATCTATATTAGAAATCATTACAATCCTGTACATGTGCGCTTGTGTCCCAGCTGTTTCATTTATATTCCACATCACAGTCATTCTGTTGCCAACCAAGACAAATAAAGCAGAAATGTAGTGGTCAACTACAAGCATGATTCTTTCCATCTAAAATTCTTGTTCAGATTTTTCCCATTACATTATTTTATTGTAAACTTTAATTGTAAATTAATGTGGTCTTTTTCAAATAATTATATGATGAAAAAAAAATGTTTATTCATACACACTTCGAATGACGTGAAGTGAACAGTTAAGTCTATATTTGTTGTTTCTCTGATAAACAGTATTGGATTAGATAGCAGAGAACTCCATTATCTGATTTACTAAGCAATAGAGTCAAAACAACAACAGAACTTTGACCCTTAAACCAGTCGGATGCCGTAACCAGCCAAACAAGTTTTTGGACAGAAATTTCTGCAAAGTGACTGTAAACAACAGGCTTGTTTTATGAGCAAGGTCTATCCGTTTAATGCACAGCACAATCTGAAACTTTATGTGTGACAATTAATAGGCTATAATGTTCCTTGTAGAAATAAAAAAAGTGATTTAGAGGAAGTATATGGAGGATCCATATGATGCAACACTGTTGAGACAGTGATTTCAGAGGAGACAACATATAATGTAAGGCACCTCTTTTCTCATAAAAGACATTGCACAGCAGAATGACGAATAGACTATGTTTAACTGCAAGAATGGTGACATCCATTGTTGTCATATTTCAGTACATAAGCAGTCAATGTTTTTCAGCTTCCTTTAACTCAAAAAATGTTCAAGGAAACAGTTGCTCTCAGAAAAAAAAATCAAGATTATTTGACATTTAGTACTAAGCAATAAACAGAAACTCTTACATATTTAATTAGAAAACCTGTTCTGTGTCTTGTATAGGAAGGATGGAATTCCCTGGCATTACTGGAAGAGGCGTTTATGAGTCACCCAACAAGGAAAAAACCTTGACTAAGTATCAGGCCCTGTTTCACTGTGGGAAAAAAAAATCCTTGTTTTGTAAGCAGGCAAATATTACAACATATACTACAGTGAAACAAAACCACATAACTTATTCCAATTTTACTTCGTGCCGTTTGAACTGGAGATCTGAAGTGGTGCTTGTTCAAGTACAAGTCTGAAAACACTGCTTCTAACAGTACTTCGCTTAAAGTTGTATAAAAATAAACATTATAGAACCTACTTAAATACCTCCCACTACGGGAAATTATTGTACTATTGTGGATCTGCTATCATACCATGCAACATAACATTAACAAAATATTTAAGATGTTCTTAGGGAAGTATGATATTTATTGGTAGTATTTTTTTTATTTTTAGCATTAGCAGTGCTGACTACCCTTGAAGATATAATAAGGCCATAAATAAAGAGTTTGTGGGAACCTTGTATAAAAATGAAGTGACAGGAACCAGGGATTAGAGAGAGAGAGAGAGAGAGAGAGAGAGAGAGAACTCAGGAGGTTAAAATTCATTCTTCCTCCCTTCTCTTCCAAAAAGGCCTCCCCCTGGTGGACAATCAAAAACTACTACTTTTCCTAAATGCCCAATATACTGTAGTTTCATGCCTGGTCAGATTTAAAGCATAAAACAAGAGGAAGAAGCTAAGAAATCCATAATGATTAAATGTTGTCTCTTAATTCCCCAGTATGAGCCAACAGTTAAAGCTGACATGATGTAAGCTGATAAAACTTCCCATTACAAGTCAATAGTTCCTTTTACTTTGAATTTCTTTGCCGACCGCTCACTGGAGCGCAGTTCAAACTTGCTGCCATAGATGTGCGTTACGAAATCACCGATCTCCACACTGAACACACTATTCCTCTTCGGTATAACTGAAGAAAAAGAGAGTAGGGGAAATGTCAATATTCATAGGGAATTAATGAAGAACATATGCTCTACAATGACTGAGCAACACTGTTTGAGAGGTTAAAGGGAATCAACGGTCAAACAAAATGGAAGAACAGATCTTTCTACACAATATATTTTGACAAGACTTTGTTCTCAGGTTCATTTGGCACAAGGGGTTCTGAAAGGTGGCTAATGACTGTGATGAGGAAGAAGTTAGAAGTGTTTTCGTGACAGGAAGAGGACTCACTTTCGGTTTGGACTAGTCACTACACTATTATCATGGCCAACAACAAATTCACGATAATGATATTATTGTGATATCTATAGAATGCTATCAATCAAATGAATCTTTGACATGTCAACCAGAGAGTTACTATAATAAATGTGTAAATTGTCATTTTTTAATGAAATGATTTGAAATATCAGGGTTGTCCTCAATACTAGTATATTGCGACACCCCTAGTCTGGACAATGATAAAAGAATACAGTTTTACATTATGTTATTTTGACATGATTACCACAGTGTATAAAGCCACAGTAAAAACTTTATAGTTAACTGCTAATTTCTCATATTTCTTTTTTTTTTTTTGCACTCACTGGCTCCACCTTCCTCTAGTCTAATGGACAAAAGCTTGGTTTGGCATCTTTGAGTACTGACATACTCACTTACAGTAGTGAAATGACGTGAAACCTGTAAAAATTATCTATATTTACACACATACCTTTTAGTTTGTCCTCTTTTGTAAGGATTTTGAAGACGTGCTTCAGTTCCTGTACCAAGATGCCAGTTAGACCCACATATGAGGGGCATTTTGATCGGACAACTACAAGGAAAAGAGTTGAGAGAACATGAGGTTCCACTACATGCATTATTTCGAAAATCTGGATATTCTGCTGCTAAAGCAAAAAAAAGTGTTCCTTTGTGCACAGACATTTTTAAATGTGCATGACGTTGTACCTGTTAAGACAGCACCATGGAAATCAGCTTTCAAGAACTTCTGCTGGATCATCTGTGGGTTGCTGTATCCAAAAAGAAACAGACAGCACATTCATGGAGCTAAGTTAGCAAGACTGGAAATGAAATAACACCCAAAAAGCCAGAAATTCTGAAGAGCATCTTCCTGAAATTATGACACGCATCTTACCTTCCTGGTTTCAATCCATTACATAGATCCACAATGTACTGTTTCCATAGCTCATGCAGAGGCAAGAAGAGGTCATATCTACAATCATAACCACAGACAAAGATGCAAGAGTGATTTTAGTTTTAAGCACTACTTTTACTTACATAATATAGTGCATGATACAATACTACAGTGTGAAAGAGAGTATAAACGTTGATTTGAAATGAAACATCTAATAACTACTTTTGATGTTCAGGTTTGAGCTGGAATATTTTAAGCTGTCTTCTTTCTTTGGCATTCAGTCCCTTGGCCTTTCTTGTCTTTCCCTTCTTCTTCGTTGGTCTTTTATATTCCAGTACCACTGCCTTGTGCAACATCATTTCCTCAATGTGTTCATCCTTCATTTGGGGAAGGCTATTCTTTAGGAATGTTTTGGTCAAAGCATCCGCTGCCGTTCCATGTTGAGACTGTAAAAAACAGCATTCAGCAACATATCGACGAGTTTGTAAAGTTTCTGTACATCATTCAGTGCGAGTTCATCTGCATCATTGGACCAGTGTTGCCAATTTAGCTACTTTGTAGCTAGATTTAGCGACTTCCCCACCCATTTTGAGACTTTTTTCAAAAGTTTAGGGACAAATATAGCAACTTCTTGGACAAACCTTATCTAAGTTCTCATCTTGCCCACTGATCTACGTTCATCTTTATATAGATCAGTGAATTTGCCATTGTGATGTCATCTAGTGACATTTAGCTACCAGTTTTAGCTACTTTCAATTGAAAGCAGTTGGCAACACTGCATTGGACTGTTCCGTGATTTCAAATCTTTACAGATCCAGGGAGTCCCTAAGCAGACCTTCAGCCTCAGGCCATTCAGAGATCCCCAATATAAAAAGAACTAGACTCGGTAACACTTTACATACGTGCAGATTTAAGAGAATTACTAATATTTCTATACGATGGAACAGCACGAATTAGGAAACTAATGCTAATGATAATCAACGTTTAGTCACCTCAACTCCCAAAATATCGCTTTGCTCTGATGGTATTCGGGATTGCACCACACCTGAGAAAATAAAAAGAGTAAAAAAAAAAAGTGTTAGGAACCATACATATGTTGTTCATTTTGTTCTCTTTTGGCAAAGAGTGAGTAATGTTGAGTTTAGCATGGAAACAGGATCCAATATGATCGCTACACAACTTATTAAACAACATAATATTAGTCGGATTGCGAGCAATACAAAATCATCATCAAACTTACTTTCCATAATTCAAAACACACAGGATCCAACACTGCTGCTCTGAAATCACACGTGCTGACAAGGACAGAGGAGCTGATCACCGATTCAGAGTGAGACAGGAGTAATCGAGCACGGCATCATTCACCACAGATTTTCAGGCTAAAATAACAATAAATAATACCGAGAAGATTATTTGTTTCTTATATAATAAAAAAAATGCGTTAAAATGTACAAGCATATGACTCTCTAAATCAATATTGATTATTTTAATTATTTGCCATGCGAGCATAATAATAATAAAGTATGCAGATACATTTATATGCATGTTAGTCTAAGGCTAAATGTGCACTCAAATTCACTAGTTAAAATATTTTATATATTCAAAAATATATGCTGCAGTATGTTGTACTTCTCCCTCTCTATCCGCTATAAAGTCACGATGAAACAAAGATAGTAGCGACAGATCTGTCACAAGAGATAAAAATTATGAGGTTGTTAACTATGAGGTGTGATTTAAGCATTTACGTTGCTAGCAATCAGTCGTGTCGATCGTCGCGTACCTTGCTGTGAGCAGAAGCCGTGACCATAGTATAATGCCGTGTGATAAGAAGCGCGACACTTTCGTCGCCCCCCTTCTCGCGTGAGAAGCTACATGACGTCTGCGCCGTGTCATCTGCAGCACCTTTTGCCAGTATTGTAGAACAAACTAACTAACTAACTAAATATTTTGTAAATCTTATAAATATTAGGGTCACAGACTACTCAAAAACACAAACAAACAATGTGCAACATTCAACGTTTCACATTTTAGGGATGAAATGCGTATAAAAATTTATTTATTTCAATCATAAAAACATGCTGAGAAGGCACGATATGTGTTTCATATAGATTAACATGTCCTCCATATGACTCAACGTTCAGATTTAAGAATAAGATATTTTTTTCACCCAAGATTTTTACAAGTGGAAATGTACGTTTCTGGTAGAATGTCCCGTCTCACGTCTCATATCTTACGTCTGACGCCTGAATACTATGGGATTTTGGCCAGACGCCTGGCGAGCGTATACACGTTAGTTCTCCTCTCAGTTTGCTTAGCAATCAGCAAAAAGTGCACATACTACACCCCATAGTTAACAAGTGTGCAGTGTCCCTTTAAGAGTGTGTCGGTTTGCTCCGCCCCGTCGCTTTATTGGGCTCTTCTGCTCCGCCCGGGCAGGGTTTGAAAATACAAGTGAAGAAGGGAGGAGACCGACAGTTAGTTGATAACTTAGTTAACTAAACACTTTTATTCATACCTGTCCCTCGTTTACTTTAGATAGAGTAAAGGTTTAAACTTCAGTGATGTCTGGGGAGCTTGTGTGCTCAATGCCGGAGGAGGTGAGACACGCCGAGACAGAAAACAGCGTAGAAATCACCATCAAACTGACCAGCGAAGATCCACTGAATGATCCCGATCATAATGTCAACCAGCAGACAGAAGGACAGACAGAGACCGTCTGTAATGAGATCAGACCAAACCACAGTCGGGTTTCTAAAGGTTTGTGATGTTTATGTGATTTGACTGTGTGATTTCTGTGTGACATTTTCCTTTATATCAAATTAACTTACTTTGTATGTCATTCACTCCCATTAAATAACAATATGAATCTAATGTCACACTTTTGACTTTGACATTGCTGTTTTTTTTTATTAATTAATTAATTAATTAATTAAATATCAAATTGTCCAAAACACATTAGGTTGGATATTGGATGTAAGTCTGTAGGCCACTTTATTGAACTGGCATTGCTGATGAGATGTATATTGTTTTCAGAGTTATTTCGGACTGAAGAAGAAGATGATGATGATGATAATGATGACGACAGCGGCACCCATTATCTGAATAGTAATGAGAGGCCATGTACTCATCTACAGCGAGCAGAGAGGCCAGGAAATGGAAAAGTGCCGGACACCTTCCAGACAGACCATCTTCTGTACTATGAGAGATTCAAAGCATATCAAGATTACATGCTTGGTAACCATCCAAACACTTCTGACAGACACCCACAACAGCAGACGAGTTAATAAGTGTGTTTATAAACCTGAATTGTTTGACAGGTGACTGTAAAACATCTGAAGTAGAAGCCTTCACAGCCGAGTACCTGGAGAAGATAGTGGAGCCATGTGATTGGCAAGCCATATGGCACACGGATGTGTTTGATGTGCTGGTTGAAGTAAGTTCATTATAACATGCTTTTTGGGTATTTACTATTTACAGTTAAACCATGAAAAGTTAATGCTTATGATTGAAGCATCTGCACAAGGGAGTATTTAGAAAGCGGAGGGTTGCTGTTGTAGGTTGTTGATGTCGATTGTAAGGAGCTCAAGGCAAAGGTGGAGCTGGTGCTGCCGATGGAGTGTGAGACCAGAGGATGCGATCTTACTGAAGAGTCCATGAAGGTCCTGCTGGAGGCTACACTTCATAAAGTGTCTCTTCTGGAGCTCTCGGTTGTCTATGATGAATCCAGGGACTTTGATCAGACTGCTTTGGCCCTGGAACACCTCAGGTTAGTTAACCATTTTAAAGGTATATATTTTTCCTATTTTGAAGCAGCCATGCTATTCAGTTTATGTTGGTAGTCCAACGAACATGAAATAACAATGAACAATGGTAGCATTTATAAATAAGTAAATCTGCAAATTAGTTTGAAATACATATATACACATACTACATTTGAAAGGTCTGTTTGACTAAAAATACTGTAAATTATGTGCAAATTAATATAACAGTTTTCTATTTTAATATAAAGTAATTTATTCTTGTGATGGCAAAGCTGAATTTTCAGCAGCCATTACTCCAGTCTACTGTGTCACATGATCTTTTTAAAAAATCATTTTAATATGCTGCTGATTTGGTGCTCCGGAAACATTTCTTTCTTCATGTCTTATTGTGTATGTTGAAAGAGGTTAATATTTTTGTGGAAGCTGTGATAATTTCTTTCCCCAGGGTTCTTTTGAATACATGCTGTTCTTTTGAACTTGGTATTCGAAATAGAAATAGTTTATAACTTTCTAAATATCTTTACTACATTTTATTCATCATCCATGCTGAATAAAAGATCAAGTTCTTTATATATGTGTGTGTATATATGTATATGTACACTACCGCTCAAAAGTTTGGGATCAGTAAGACTTGTAATGTTGTTTAAATAAGTCTCTTCTGCTCATCAAGGCTGCATTTATTTGATCAAAAATACAGAAAAAAACTTGCAGTGATAGCAAAGATTTATATTGTTAGAAAAGATTTATATTTTGAATAAATGCCGTTCTTTTTGACTTTTTATTCATCAAAGAATCCTGAAAAGAATCCTGAAAAAGTATCGCCGTTTCCCAAAAAAAATATTTGGCAGCACAACTGTTGCCAACATTGATAATTCTATTAATAAATCAGCATATTAGAATGAATTCTGAA
>NW_015635050.1:102552-120980 GCF_001515625.1 Sinocyclocheilus rhinocerous | reverse complement strand
GCCCTAAAATATATATATATATATATATATATATACACATGTAACTTATTTCTAAATATACTATTGTTCACTTTTTTTCATATTTCATAATGTATTTTTCCATAATACATGAAATTCAATTCTGTGTGTAATACTTCGAGTGTCAAAAGAGAGATGCGAATGAACAGTTGTAATGTATACTGATTTTGATTCTGAAGAGGTTCCCCTATTAAACTGAACTGACTAGTTAAGCAGGTTTTCCTGTCACTCTCAGTCTCCCCCCACACTGTCTTTCTCTCTCCCCCCCCCCATTAACTCTTGCATACTTCTGTCTAATCCCCACAGGTTTTTCTATAAGCATATCTGGAGGAAGTGGGATGAGGAAGATGAGGACGATGACTTTGATTACTTTGTTCGGTGTGTGGAGCCTCGTCTTAGGCTGTAAGTGTCCTCTGTGTGTCCTGTCTCTTCCCCTGAAGCATGACCGCATAGCACTGAATAAATCTAAATGCTATCCCAGCAGCTCTGTGGCAGCTGTAAAGAAGCTCCGGCCATCAGGTGGCAGTGTGTACTCAGTAATGAGCAGTTCATTGTGTGACAACACTATAAATTGCTTTGAGTAATGCAAATAAATGTACTTTGCAAATAATTTATAGTCATTATGAAATGAGCTACTTAATTTAAGCATAGGATATATAGTTTTAAACTCACATTGGCATAAACAACAATGGAGACGTCAGACAAATAAATCTAATGGCACCATTGAGACATTTATTTATTTTTTTAAGTTTGATTGCAATTCTTTTTGGTGCCAGTAATGATGCAGAAATTACACATAGTCACCTGCTCATAGCTGTATTCATCTCCCCCTTCATGTATTTTCCATAGGTACTATGATATCTTGGAGGATCGCGTTCCAGCTGGTCTTGTAGCTGAGTATCACTCGACACTGGCACTCTGCTCTGAGAAGTTTCAGGAGTTTTCTAGCCTGAGAAGTGGCCTGGACAGTGACTCAGAGTCTGAGCAAGACAACGTATCCATGGTGGAAGGACTGCGCCTATATGAGCAGCTGGAAGCTCTTAAGCGCAAACTGCGTATTATTGAAAACCCGCTGCTTAGGTGATTATTACTGCTGCGTGAGTTTGAGATTGAGAGGTGTTTGTACATATGTACCCACAATGTGGCTTTACTCCTCAATCCTAAGTTAATCAGGAGAGTAACATAATGAGTACAAATGTGATTAATATTGCAACCAGGCATTCACGCTTTTTGAAGTATTTTCCAAACCTCAGGATCAATACACACTGCTCCATAATTAATCATCAGTCTTTCCTAGCTACCAGACTCCAGGTGGGATCGAAGACGTGTCAATGCGAACAGCTGTGTTTGAGTGACTGTGCCTGTTAGTTCTTTGACTTGCTCACCCATTCCTCCTCCGTGTCCTTTGCAGGTACGTTCTGGGCTACAAGGTGAACTCTGGTCAGCAGTCGTGCAGGGCAAAGGGGCCACGTCCCGCTGGCGGCAGAGTAGTTCACTTGGTATCTGCCTTGGCCACAGTTCACCAGCTTCAAAGCTTGATAACTGACAAACTGATGCCCCACTATTCAAGTGAAGAGTTTGAAGTGCAGGTGTGTGTATAACCCTTCTCTTTTTTTATGTCACAGTTGCATGTTGGTCAGAACACCTTGTACTCACCTTTTCAGGATAATGGTCTTGTTTTCTCCAGTTCTGGCTTTGTAAATAGGGATTTTGGAAGGGGTTTATGACATCTGGCCTATGAAAGGGAGAACTATGTTCACACTTTAGCATTAGTGCTTAGTGCTGTCTATGTATGTGTGTGTATGTCTGTGTGTGTGTGTGAGTGAGAGAGAGAGAGAGAAGCCACTGAAGTGTTTATGCGTTCATTTATAAGGTGATGTGCCGCTGAAGCCAACAAATTTGTGTATTGTCGATGAGGAGGATGAAGATGAGCAGAGAAAGAGGAACGTTTTTAGATATTTAGACGCTTTTAGACAGCTTGTGTATATAACTGTCACCATCCATAATACTTTTAGGTTCTAATGCCTCACTCTCAATCCACTGACTATTTTTGCATTTGTCTTTCATATGAAAGAATCACCAGTATGTAAAATCATTTTACAATAAGGTTTTATTTATGTTTTATTTAATAACATTAGTAAGCATGTACTAACAAGTAACAGTACTTCTACAGCATTTATTTATTTTTGTTAATGCCAATCTCAACATTTACTAATACATTTTCAAGGTCAGATGTTCATTGTTAGTTCACTAGTGTTGACTAGTGTTATCAGATTAGACCTTATTGTAAAATATTACCGCTTAAAATGTTTTGTGGGAGATTTTATGCAACTCCCGTCATTATAGAAATGTCATATCGATCTAGAGTAATGTAAAAATTGCTTGAATTCTGATATGACTGTTCAGACTGAGGAAAAACTACAGGATTTGGACCACTTTAGTCTGCAGTCTGAACAAAGCCTAGTTTCAAGCCGTGACAAGACATTTGGGTGGGAAATATGGTATTTTTGGTAAAGGTCACTTCCGCTATTCCAGGAGCTGAATCATGCAAATAAATTTTACATTTAAATAATGTAAATAAAGTAGTTTCAGACATGGAAGATAGAGCGCAAATCCTCCCCAAATGCTGATATTAATGCCCTGCTCTCTTTCTCCCACAGCCTCTGATCACTGTGTTTTAATTTGTTGGGTTTACCTCCTAAAGGTTAATATCTCCCTGAGAGCGCTGGCCGCCTCGGAGCTCTCAGAAAAAAATCAAATCAACGATTTCACTCATGCTAGTATAATTTTATGACTGGTAGGACTCGGTGAATAATTTTGCCAGTAAAATCTCACATGTGCTCGCTCGCTTCTCCATTTTCTGTTCGGATGGTAAGATTAAAGAGCTGTTTGTGCGGAAAGTTGTTAGGACGGTCTGATCACTAATGTCTCAAGGTGCTGTAATGCAGGATTTGTAAAGGTTTGTTAAAGCACTGTGTTCATGCACTAGCTCATGTTTGATCTCTTATTAACACAGCAGGAGGTTTAAAATTAAAATTATTTACTCGGTTTTATTTTGTTCCAAACCTGAATGACTTTCTTTGTTCTCTGAAAAATGAAAATTAATCTCCAAAATTATATTTAAAAAATGTCATGAGTAATTCTTATGACTCATCACAAATATTACAAATCCATATGATTTGCCTTGTGTGAGGACAATGCAAAATGTAATTTATGGATGAACTATACCTTTAAAAGTTAGTGACATTCAGTGTTGGGGGTAACGCATTACAAGTAACACAAGTTAACACAAGTTTTTTTACAAGTAAAGTAATGCATTACTTTTAAATTTACAGCAAAATATTGAGTTACTTTTTCAAATAAGTAACGCAAGTTACTTTGTTTTTCCATTTATTCACTGACACCTCTCATGTCCCATGTTGAGAGAAATTGGGAGTGAGGTGCAGAGGGAGAGATACTTCCTTTAGCCGGAGGCTTATTAATTTCACTTATGGTGTAAAAGGGCCTTTACAGTTGCCAAAGTATAACTTTCGGGGTTTTGTTATTTAATAAAGCAATAAACCCCAAGAAGCCGTGGTTTACAGTGAGGAGGAAGTGTTCTCTGACGGAGCCCACCGTGAGTCTGGCTCTGAAGAACGTGTGCGATGCCATTGCACAGAAGCAGAAAGGACAAGCGTCTGCGAAAGCAGGCTCATATTCAGCCAACGGGACGTCCAAACCAGAGGCTCTCTGTGCCACTCACGGAGAGGGACTCAAATTGTTCTGCCAATATGATGAAGAAGTTCTCTGCTGTGTTTGTCAAACGTCCAAGAAACATCAAGGCCACAGTGTGTGTCCTTTGGAAGAAGCAGCAAACGATCTCAAGGTGATGTATTAAGAATTTTCCTTAATTCTTAGTTGTAAGAAATAATTTTCCAAATAAGCCTTATTTTTACCAGAATAAACCAAAATAATAAGCCTAAAAATGGCTTTTGGTTGTTTTTATTTTGAAATTATTTATGACATGCATTTTAACCCTCCAAATTCTTATTACCATAATGTTTAATAAAGCAATAAACCCCAAGAAGCCGTGGTTTACAGTGAATTTATAACAGCTAAGGGGCATTGTTAGGCACGACGCGAAGCGGTGAAGTGAATAACCACTTAAAACGGTTATTCCATATACGTAGTAAGGTTTCACAAAATAAAACGGCGCAAATTAAGTGTAATGTTAATAATAAAAAAACATTATTCTTCCACCAAACAATGTAGTTCCTCAGAATCAGTTGTGGTTGCAACAAAGTGGTTGCCGAGTAACACACAAACATAAACAAAGGTGTATGTTTGTAGAGTAATTTACAACAGCTTCGAACATGGCTCAGCCAATCAGAATCAAGGACCGGAACTATCCGTTTTATAAAAACAAATAAACATGCCCAGGCCAAGTGATAAAAAGTAACTCAAAAGTAACGTAATGCATTACTTTCCATAAAGAGTAACTCAATTAGTTTCTTTTTTATGGAGTAATGCAATATTGTAATGCATTATTTTTAAAAGTAACTTTCCTCTTAACACTAGTGACATTAGTGGTGTCTAAATTGTTTGGCCAGTTTTAGCGGCAGTGATGTAGAGACATTGACCTTTATCATCTGATTGATTTGGAAGGTACTTCTTTCTTTCTTTATTTCATCCACCTCCATCTAAAACTCAGTGGAAATCACCTGTATTTTGTACTATTCTTTTCCCTTTAATAACACTTTGTGATACAGCATGCTTCATAACACTAAGTCAATAGTCTGGCACCGGGCCTTGTTTGTCAAAATGATTCCCTGGACGTGTATAAAACGAACACCGCAGTCGGTGCGTGATATTAGAAAGCCTGCCGAGGTAATTGAGCTCGATGGCGCAATAACCACCTTTCAATGATGGGGGGGCGGAAATGAATGCATGAGGAATGTGGAGGCAGGCAAGCAGAGAGAGCACGGGGTCAGGGTCGAGTCTCTTTATGCAAATGGACGACCTGCAAAGTCAGATAGCGATGAAGTCAAATGAGGAAGAAGAAAGAAGGCCTGGAGGATGCTGTTTAAATATGGAGGTTTTGTGTGCTTGGCAGTCCCTCCTGCAGCGTCAGGGAAGCCCTGAAAGAGGAGATAACGCACAGGCGGCTGCTGGCTCTACTACAGGAGAAGAGCAACTCAATTAGACCACTGCCAGATTACCATAAAAGAACTCGGCTTCCCGCACTAAAGGTCTTTGATATTATTTAGCGAAAACGTCAGACATGCCTCTGTCTCAGGCTACAGCTTTATCGGCAAGATTATTTGAAGGAGCTCTAAATAGTTTTGCATGTTTTTTATATGTAAAGTGAGTCATTGAGACCTGCAACGGTGTTGCATTTTGGAGTGCAGGAAGTACGGTCTGTGATTCTGTGTTTTTCCAATTCAAATCGTCCCACTGCTGTCAATTACGGTCGGTGAGATCTTCCAGCAAATCCACTGTTGTTACCTGCACACGTAGAAGTGAGGATGGTGCTGTGACCTTATTGGTCTATATTCAGCCTTTGGCATTTGAAAGAAGTGTGTGAGAGCTGACCAGGGTGCTCAAGTTCATCTAGGCATTGTTAGAAAAGTCTGGGAGAAACCTGCTTCAGGACCATCTGTCAAAGAGCAGTGTGTAATGAAGCCGGGCTGTCAAACTCTGCGGCTTTGAACCGCTGCTCTCGCTGACCTGCCACCACTATCTCAAACTGAGATGGTGCTAAGCTGACCTCTCAGTCATCTGTCTGCCATTATATGAAGATGTTTATTTTATTTGTGTTACTTATTTATTTGATTTATTAAATTGTCAATTTAGTTTTGTTATTTACATTTACATT
Organism: Sinocyclocheilus rhinocerous; assembly: GCF_001515625.1. Lineage (NCBI taxonomy): Eukaryota > Metazoa > Chordata > Actinopteri > Cypriniformes > Cyprinidae > Sinocyclocheilus > Sinocyclocheilus rhinocerous. Next base: position 115,108 of record NW_015635050.1, on the reverse strand, counting down.
ATATTTAAATTTTGTCATTTAGCAGATGCTTTTATCCAAAGCGACTAACAAATGAGGACAATAGAAGCAATCAAAACCAACAAAAGAGCAATAATATGCAAGTGTTATATTAGTATATTATTATAGTGTTATATTTCAATTTCACAAAGAAATGTGCAGCATTTTGTCCAAGCAATAATAAAAGGACACATTTAATTTGTAATTTGTCTTAAATCTCATTTTGTAAAAAAAAAAACCGTGAATCAAATCGAATCGTGAAATCAAAATCGTGAATCGAATCGAATCGTGAGTTGAGTGAATCGTTACATCCCTAATGATGACGTGATGTTTCACTCATAATTACCTCAGGCATAAAACAAACGAAAATCATCAGCAAAAATTTAACTGGTTTGAATGGCAAACCATGCAGAGCAATTACTATACGCAATGAAATATAAATGTCACTGCCATTTGATGCTGGATGTGGTGAATAAGCTGCCAGTGATCAAAATATTGAATATGAAGTCATTGAAAACGATAGTTTTGAGAATATGGCTGAGATCGTGAATATGAGGGAAATACATCCCCTTAACAGATGCTGAATGTACTGTGGAAGTGAGCTCGGACGATGACAGCGATGGTAAAATCATCTGCTCAAATTGAACCCCTTTAAGTTTCAAAAAGGAAACAAAATATGCTTTATTTTATTCTTCTGTAATTGTTCTTAAAATATCAAGATACTTTTTTGCTATTGCAGCAGTTAGAGGTCCATCCGTGCTGGATATATAGGTCCGGGTCGCTAAAGACCCGAATATGTAATAATGATTGGCAAAACATTCATGCATTTAAGGGTTAAAAGAGGCATAAACAACATTAAACATCCATGCAGTGATTATTTTAGCTTATTTTATTTTGTAAAATACGTTTTTTGCTTTTTGTAAGTTGCTTTGGATAAAAAGTGTTTGCCAAGTATGTGAGGGTTGGTCATGAAAGCACTTTTTCTAGAGCCATTTCTCTCCCCGTCTTCCCTCAGGATACGGTCTGCCGGACGAGGTGGTGATCGAGAAGCGTAACAAGGGTGACACTTTTGTGGAGTCAACAGGAGCAAACGTCAAACTCTCAAATCTAAAGTTCATACAGCGCGACGCCATTGAAGGCATCTTGTGTGAGTTTCAAAGAAAATTGTCCTGCCTCTTTCCCCCCTTTCCAGCTGTTTGTCGAAGAGTCTTGAGGGACTGCTGCTGTTGAATGGACAGCAGTATATTCAACAGAGAACTGACATGCTGCTTTTGCTCAGACATTCATTTGGCAACACAGTAACGAGTCATCTTAAGTTTTCCTTGTAATTTCATTGGTGAGCTCTTCTGGCATGCCTAGCCTTTGGGAGACTTTAAATCTGTATCCCTGTGTGCAGCTTCACTAAAGGTTTGCTTCCTGTGGGATTTCTGATCTGGTCAGAGTAACAGGCTTATTATCCACTGGATATCCTGCTTGCTTCCAAAACAATATGTTCCCTATTGTATTATGGCTAGACAATATAAATAAGGAAAAAAAAGTTTGACACTATTTTTCAGACTTTTTTTTAATAAGAATCTCGATCTGTGAATTTGTTCTGCTTAAAAGGGACTTTTAATCACCATTTTGACCAGTCAGTGTAGCCAAATTATTTCTTTATATGAAAGAAAATTATATTTTTATTCAGCAAGGATGCATTCAATTGTTTAAAAGGGACAGTAATGACTTTTACATTGTTACAAAAGTTTCTATTTGTTGTTATTTTGATCTTTCTAATAAAAAAAAAAAACGTTTTTTTTTTTTATCGAGAATATTTACAGAAATCTGCATATTGCTGCTGAAAATTCAGCTTTGCATCACAGAAGCACATTACATTTTAAAACACATTCAAATTGAAAAAGTAATTTTAAACTGAAATAATATTTCACAATATTACTGTTTTTATTATTTTCTTGATCAAATAAATGCAGCCTTGGTGAGCATATGAAACGTCTTTCAAAAACATTAAAAACATTTTACTGACCCTAAACTTTTAAACCATAGGATGTTTTTACCATTATAACAATTTTTAGTCAAAGAACAGCAGTAGATTACCCACATAGATCTATACTGAAAATATTTTTAAACATAAACAATACAGAAAGGGGTTTCTGTGAATTGTTTATTATAATTTTTTTTATATATAATTGTATATATACATATATATAATTGCTAATCAAAATTTTCAGTCATTAGCCCCTTTCACACAGCGTGTTGATTCTGGAAAATTGCTGGAGTGCCTTCTGTGTGAACGCAAACACGTACCGGGATGGGGAACTAGTTATATTGCCGGGATCAGTTCCGGCATGAGCCCTGTGTGAACAAAAGCCAGAACCAATGCCGTAAAGGGTACGCGCCACATTACACGTCATATCCTAATGTCACGTGTCTTTACAGGATCTTTACGGGATCTGTGGGAACACACGCACAGATTCCGGAAAATCACTGGCAGTGTGAATGAACCAAAATCAAACCATTCCAGGACAAATCATGGGACATATCCGTGTATTTTCTGGAATCTCTGTGTGAAAGGGACTATTCAAAACAGTTTGAAGTGGTTCACAAATATAAATAAAACTTTAAATAAAAGATGTTATCTGTTTTAACCCTTACATATCCAGAAATCTGGATGACTGATCTAATTTTGGAAACGGAGTAGTCAAATAAAAATTGTGATACCGTTAATGTTATTTTGTATTGCGAATATTCAATGTAGCGTAGCACTATTCTATATCTTTATATGTGACCTTTCCTCCTTGCATGTCCTGCCGCCGTCCTCCAATGTCTTTTCGATTTGGCACCCTTTATCTTTCATCAGGTGTTCGCCAGGGGAAGCTGGAAATGGAAAATTGTGTGATGCAGTGTGAGACCACAGGTGTGATTGTGCGATCGGCGGCCCAGCTCGGCATGAACATGTGCGACCTGTACGGCTCCAAGGTAAGCTGCACTAGCACACGGTACCTCACTTAAATTATAAGAAGACTTCTTTACTCATGAAATGAGTATTATCATTTGAATGTATTGCTCTGTCATCTATTCTTTGCAGTAGTTATTACAGTATGAAATCCAGATGAGTAAGGTCTTGCCAGAAGCATTCTTAGACTGATTTACCACCAGCCGTTTCACTAAATAGCCCCTTCTTCATTGACCAATACCATTATCATTCTGATGGTCGCTGTGTGCTCGCTTCAGGGTGCCGGTGTGGAGATCTACCCTGGGAGTGTATGCAGTCTGGTGGGCAATGGCATCCATCACTGCAAGGAGGGGATCCTGATTAAGGTGAGGAAGATGGATGAGCTTCGGCTCTTCTAAACACCTATAGATTAGCCCGTCTGGCTCTTACTGCTAATCGTTGCCCAGGCAACAGCAAGTATCTTACCTGACCCAACAGAGCCGCACTTTAGAGCTGTCTTAGTATCGTATTAATGATCTAGTGAATTAATGCATTTAGAAGACCTCCAGGGAAGTTGGCCCCTTTAGTGTGTAAGTGGAGTGGGACTTCACTGGCCACCGTAGGGCGTCTTTGATGGTAATAGCTTTAAGCTGTGTCACCAGAGGTCAGTACGCTCACACAGTTCAGAGGAAATCTTAGAAAAGCCAGTGAGCACCCCGGAGTTGTAGACATGAATTAGTGCTGGGCGGTATACCGGTTCATACCGAATACCGGTGTTTATTTTTGTTATGATATGAATTTTTAAAATACCGCAATACCGGTGTATGTAGCTTAAACAACGTTCGGAACGCGACACTGTTTGAAAGGGGTCCCTTTTCACTGTTGCACTGTCATGAGGGAACAGCTGTATGTGTTACTAAGCGTGAAAGTTCCGAAACTGAAGCTGTAGAACTAATAGAACGTGATGACACAGAAGAACTCATCCACAATATCCACATTGACCGCCACAAATATCCACCGCCCCCTGCCATCAGCTCCCGCGTCTCACACACACGAGCGCGACTTTAGCACTAGATTTAGCAACTTTCAGACCCATTTTAGCGGCTTTTTTTACATAGAATATTCATACTGACAAACCTAGCGACTTTTCTGGATAAACCTTAGCTATGGTTCAGTTGGAAGATTTCGCCAGTGCTGTCCCGCGAACACGAGGTCTGACTTTCCCGGAGAAGTGTCACCTCTCTCGACGTCTGTTCTGTGCAGTGAGCGGCAGAGAAGCAGTGCATTCAGTTGGCCGCACCGCAGCCGACACGTCAATAAATGAGTACAAAACAGCGTTTCCTAGCACCTGTCGCTTACTGATTGTTTGGAATTATAAATATGAGCATAGTTCGTCTGTTAATATCACATGCACTTTTTTCTTTGTTGTTTTTTTTAGTTTGCTACTCAGACGCAGGCAGTGCGCTGCATGAGACAAAAAAGTAATACAGCCAAAACAACCGCATAGCCGCTCTTTAGTGTAGATGCATGTTGATTTTATCAGACGATGCCGCGATTATAAATGAGAGTGACTCCTGGTTAACATGTATTAAAAGGGGTCGTGTTTAGTCACTATTTAGTGTGGTATTTTTTGACAATATTCACTCATCATGACAGTAAAATAGGGCATTCTAAGTCAATATACTGCAGTATTTCCTCTCTCAATCAGTAGAAAATATGGTTAACACCCGGTCATGCATGAAAAAAAAATACCGTCATGTACCGTGAAACCGGTATAATTTTGAAAAATACCGTGATATAAATATTTGGTCATACTGCCCAGCACTAATATATATACAGGCTAAAGTAATTTCACTTACTCAGGTACCTTCTCTGCCTGAAGTCTAACCGTTCCAGTATGTCCAGTAAAGTTTCGGTGCCTTTCCATGTAAACTTATATATTTTTTGTCAATGGGTTCTTGGCTAAAAGTTAATATGAATGACAGGTCACTGGATGTGAGGTTGTTGGAAATTGTGGTGCTAGCTGAATGTTGATATGTATGATTTTTGATTCTTTAAATTATATAATGAACATTGTTACTGCAACTATCTAGTTGAAGACGATTATTGCTATATCAGCTGATCAATAAATGTAACCTGTATCATATTGGTAAAAATATCAGTAAATTTCAGAATGTGCCAATTTGGAAGTTTACTTGTATCTGATTTTATGAATATCATAAATGGTTAAAAAAATGGTTTATTTATTTATTTTGATGTTCATTTAAATCGCTTACTGATTGTTTGGAATTATAAATATGAGCGTAGTTCGTCTGTTAATATCACATTCACTTTTTTTTAAATGTTTTTTTTAGTTTGTTACTCAGTGTTGTTAGGTTACTCAGTGTTACTCAGTGCTCTCAATCAGTAGAAAATATGGTTAACACCCGGTCATGCATGAAAAAAAAAATACTGTCATGTACCGTGTAACCGGTATAATTTTGGAAAATACCGTGATATACATTTTTGGTCATACCGCCCAGCACTAACATGAATCTTTGTGGAAAATCTTGCCAATTGGCTTCATTTGAGAAAGTGTGTCTTGAGAAAGTCATCGCATAATACTTCAGCTCAAGTCAGTGTTAGTGTTTCACCTGAGAGCAAATTAGATTCTCACACAGGTAGCAGCATCCCAAAAGGATTTTTCCGTAATTAACTATAGCGGAATAATTAGATTTTATCTACCTTCCTAAAGCTTTGTGCATTTGTGTACATGCTGCGCCTTCCCAACCTCAGTCTTTTATTCTTCCTCACTTTGCTTAGGCCAGAAAGAGATGTGAGAGTGTGCGTGCACATGTTCATTTGTGTAGGCATGCTGCATGTTTACCACCCCCTGCTTCCCCTTTGGCAGGATTTTGCAGACGAGTTGGACGCCATGCCTAAAATCACCATGGTGAATAACGTGATCCACAACAATCAGGGCTACGGTGTTATCTTGGTCAAGCCAGGTGATGCTGCCGTGGAGGATCTTCCCGCAGAGCCCAATGCCGCAGGTGCCATTTTCTTCTTCTGTCTGCTTCTGCCACCTCAGTTCACCATCAGCAGGGCATGTTCTCAAATTAACACCAGCTAGTTCATTAAGGGCGCTTAACTTGAAACAACTCAAGAAGTAGAAATGCTAACATCTCTAGGTTTTGTGCTGCATGCATTATAGGGTTTATTAAATGAAAATTTTCTCTTTTTCGGTTCTAAAGTATTATGTTACTTATTGTTTTTTTTTTTTATCAGCGGAACACAGAATGACAGTTTTAAAGGATCTTCACAAAGCTCTTTTCATATAACAACTGTTAATAGTGAATAGCTTGTCAAGCTCAAAAATGACAAAACACTAAAAGATTCATAATAAACTGGTTATGTTTCAGTTATTAGCTGATATTTGAGATTTTTTTTAATCTGTAATTTTTTTAATGTAATGTTTAATCTTTGAAAATGCTAATAAGTAATACATGTTAAATATGTTAAAATAAGTATTTTTAATGCCGTACCATAATTTTTTTTTTTTTTAAGTTGAACGCCTTTGACAAATGTTTTCTTGAAGTACCCCCTGATATTTTAATAAATTCAATAATTTTACACATTTGCATGTTCGTGGTTTACAGGTGCCAATTAATAGACATATGACCCTAGTATTAATCAAATCACAAACCCCCTGCAGTTCCCTCACTAACCCCCAGGGCTTAGTGAACCCCAAATTTATCTGTTATCAGCCATAACATAATTATCAGTATGAGTTGCATTAAATGAGTTGAAATAATGCATTAAAATTGTTATTTACTGATAATCTTGCTGTCAGTCAGCTGTTAACCCGAGAATCACTGCGACTGGAACATTGGTCAGTGACCAGTCCAATTCGTAAACCAAATCAACTGCATAGCTTCAGAAATGACTCGTATGATATATATATATAGTTTTATAATAAAAGGATAATTTATTATTAACTCTAAAATAGAGTGAAATAAAAGGATAATGCTTTTATTGCTTATTATTTTAATGCTAATTTTTTAGCAGTTTATTGGGAAATATAAAAATGTGCTTGAGCTTGCAAATAATACAGTACATAACCGTCTTTCGGATGAGACGTTAAACCGAGGTCCTGACTCTCTGTGGTCATTAAAAATCCCATGGCACTTCTCGTAACGAGTAGGGGTGTAACCCCGGTGTCCTGGCCAAATTGCCCCCCTGGCCTTTGTCAATCATGGCCTTCTAATAATCCCCATCAAGTTGATTGGCTCTATGACTCTCTCTCCTCTCCACCTGTAGCTGGTGTGTGGTGAGCACACTGGCGCCGTTGTCCTGTGGCTGCCGTCGCATCATCCAAGTGGATGCTGCACATTGGTGGTGGTTGAGGAGAGACCCCCCAAATGATTGTAAAGCGCTTTGTACAACAATACACAATAAAAGCGCTATATAAATGCATCATTCATTCATTCATAAATAATACATTCATGTGTCCAGGGCCTCCATGTTAGAGCTGATTTTTTTATTAATTTTTTTTGTCTGCTGCATTTTCTTGGTTTCTTGTACGGGGAATAGTGTAACCTTGAAGTTTTTTGCTTTCACACATCTTATCTTCTTTGCCATAAATGAAATAGGCCATGACCAGTCTCCCCATTACTGTAAATGGTTCTGTACATATGCCAAAAGTCTATATAGCTTGTGAAGGAATCCGCAGGACTCAGTCCGACAATGCGAAAAGTGCTCTACTTTCTCCTGCTGTAATATCAGTAAAAAATATATTCGCTTGCATAAAATTTTTGTTAAAAATGCCATCCTGGGTCTGTTGGAAGGCCTGTCTGTAATGACTGCCATCCCCACGGTACTTTTCTTCAGCAGGATTGGCTTTTTTCCCCTTTCTCAGCCAGCTCCATTTTGAGAAAATGGAAGAACGGAAATACGCTTGACATTCAATGAAAGGCAGCTGTGAATGCAGTGTGCTTAATTTCTGAATTATGCTCAGCAGAAGGCATCTCAGCTTCAAAATAAAAGTAGACCCTACTTCTCTCTCGGATTCCTTTGTTTCCGCATCTCACCGTCTGCCTTTGTATAGTTTCAGTTGACATGTGCATGTTTTTGTTTTGGTGTTGGTTAGGAGAATTCAGAATCTTGTTTATTTTCTGTAAAATAAATGGTTATGCATTTTTTTTTATTATGCAGGTGAGAAGCATAGGTTGATCCTTAGCCATTTTTGTATGTGCAGAAAGTAGAGCAGATTTAGTTATTTAGATTGCAAATCTCATTGTATTCAAATGAATCCATTTGAATTAAATATAATACATATTGTAAAGAAAATGTAGGTTATGGTATAGTTCTTCCTTGCACATCTCAGGAATGAGAAAAAAAAGTTTATACTACGGTGTATGCCTATAACTGTTGACTTTCCTAAAGATGCTTTCTCGTAGAATATAGGAAATTCTCTGTCTAGTATTACAGTGTAATTGTTTTTTGTCATTAATGACTTTGTTTGCCAGGAACAGCAGGGTTTAGTTTTAGTGCAGAGGCCCTCCATTTAGGGCAGAGTCGTAGATGTTTCAAACCATTCCTTTTATTGTACCCTATCATTTTCTGGCTGACTATAACCATTCATATTGCTCCCTGCTGGAAGGGTGAATGAGAGCGTTTCCCCTTCTAGGGAACTCGTGCTGCGTCCTCTAGCGGACACGATGGGGACTGCTGCCAGCAGGACCGGTGTTTGAAGCACGTCTGAAACTAATCCAATCCTATTGGCCCACGTAGCCTGTGACGTCACAGGTGGGCACCCTTAAAGTATATGGGGCTGTTGTGTTCACATATCGCGCTTAAAAACGCATGGAAAATGCTAGCTGTGCTACTTTCTCCTTCTTTCCAAAGCACTTGGGAGCTTGCGCTCCCGTTGGGTCTACCGTTGCTAAGCAACCATGAGCTGCGCTCTCCATGACGATGAGGACGTTTCAGCAAAGGATAAGTGGATTTCCAGCACTGAAAATCGCTTGCAGTAGTAAATTTATACATTTAAAAAAAAAAAAAAAAAAGGCTATTCCTGTACAGCTATTATCAGCTGTTCCTCCATCCTCCATCCTTTGAGGGCAAGATGGCGCCAGTGTCGGCATGCCGTCTGCTGCTCTCTTGTCTGATAGTTTGGTTGTTTGTTTGGTACTCAAACTGTGGCACCCTTGTGGTTTATGATCGCCAGTCTCTTTTGGATATTGGGTCAACATTTTTTAATTTTCACAAGTCGGATGTGGAGTTTGTTTTTTACAAACCGCATGGGAGTTTTACAACGGACATTCCAGAGTGCATTCGCCGCTGGCCTCTTAATAGTCCACGGAGGAAGCGCAGGAGGAGACACGGGTCTCAGGTAGGACTCGCGATCAAGCTGAAAGCCCGTCTGCATGCGGGCTGTATTTCAAGCCCTTTTCTCAAGCCGCTCTATGGTGGCTCCATGGTCTGGCGTCTCTTGGATCAGGCTCACCGGTGGCTTCGACCTGTTCTTCCCTTGTTCTACTGGGAAGGCCCTGGGTTGGCCTTCCTCGGATCGGCCGCTATCTCCGGAGAACTGGAGCAGCTCCTGGTGTGCTGCGTCCGCTGTGCAGAGTGTCACTCTCCCCAGGCGCGGTTCCTCCACCCAATGTGGTTTTAATCAATGCTTGTTCAGAGGTGAATAAGACTTTTCTGCTGAATGACTTTTCTTTGGATTTTCTTTCAAAAATTTGGATTTTATGTTTATAACTGAATCCTGGATTAAGGATAGCGATCTTATCCCTTTTCTGAATTGGTCCCGGTTGACTGTAAATTTTTTTAACTTTTAACTTGGCCAAAATGGACAAGGGGGTGGGTTATTGACTGTTATGAAAAACACTCAACGCTGCTCAATGTCGCTCCGTCCCTGTGGATATCTATACCAGCTTCGAAGCCCAACTTCTCCATCTAGACTGGAACGGTCCTGTCTGCTTAGGGGTGATCTACCATCCTCCACTTTCAGTTAAGGACTTTCTACAGCAATTCACTGATTTCATTAGTAACATTGCCACTAAATTTGATCGCTTTTTATTGGTGGGCGATTTTAACATTCATGTTTGCTGTCAGTAAAACCCTCTGTCGAGGGAATTTCTTAATATAATTGACACTTTTAACCTGATACAGTGGTTTAAAGGGCCCACTCATATCCACAGTCATACTCTGGACCTTGTTCTCTCTTATGGGGTTGATATTAATGATATTACCATTTCTGATTATATGCTCTCTGATCATAAGCCTATTATATTTGCCATGTCTCTTCATATATTTGCCTTTCTCATGCTTCTACTAAGGTGCCAATTCTGTCTCTGGTTTACTCTCCTCAATTTGGTGTAAATTTTAGTCAATGCTTTACTAAGCCCTGCTCTCATTTACTCATGGACTCTCCATTATCGGACTTGGATGTGGACGAACATCTCAGTCTGTTAAATAGTGCTTGGCTCGATGTAATGAATGTGACTGCTCCTTTAAAGCCTTTTGAGCACAAACCTAAGTCGGAATTGTGGCATACTGCTGAGACTCGGCTGCTAAGGCAAACATGTAGAAAGGCTGAGCATAAGTGGAAAAAGGACAATTTACATATTTCATTACAGTTGTTCAAAGACAGTTTATTGGCTTATCAGAGTGCCGCCAAATTGGCTAAGGCGACCTATTTTTCTAATTTAATTCTACATAATCAGTCCAGACCCAAGATTTTGTTTTCTGTTATCAATTCTGTTGTTAATCCCCTGGTAAATACTCTGTCTGTTGCCTCTGTCACTCTTTGTGAAAGCTTCTCAAGGTTTTTTAAGGCTAAAGTGGTTAAACTAGGACTGGTAGCTTATACTTCCTCTATTGAGTTGCCTCTCCCCCCGCCATTGCCTGCATATTGGGATGTTTTTGAACCTGTTTCCCTTCAGTCACAACTAAGTTGTTGAAGTGTTCTGTAGGCACCCTCTTATACTGGGTGCCCGCCTGTGACATCACGGGCTACGTGGACCAATAGGATTGGAGTTATTTCACACGTGCTTCAAACACCGGTCCTGTTGGCGGCAGTCCCCATAGTGTCCGCTAGAGGACGCAGCGTCTCGTTCCCTCTTGGGGAACCATGGTTATATGTGTAACCTGAGACATTTAGGTGCATGAGACTGTGCTTCCTGCTTTCTAGTCAGGAATTAAAGGAATAATTCACTCAAAAATAAAAATTGTGTCATTTATTCTTTCTCATGTTGTTTCAAACAGTACGACTGCTTCTGAACTGTTCCTGTGTCACAACTGAGATTAATCTATTTGTTCAAATTATATTTGCACCGAGGCTTCTCTAGTTATGATTTACTGTTTCCTTTAAGGTTTGGGGTTTTAGATTAAAAATGCTAACTAAAATCTAATCTAATCTGAAGCCTGTTGTGTGCCTCTTCTGTTTTGTCAGATGAGAAAGAGGAAGAATCTGAGGACACAGGAGTAAAATCAGAGGCTGATATAGATGATGATGATGATGGTGATGCTGATGATAATGTGCCTGTCATTGTTGTGGAGGAAGAGTGCCCAGCCATCCAACATGGTCACTCAATCCCTCCAGACTTCACTGAGGGAAATTATGCCATCAAACAAGAGTTGGTTGCCACATCGGCCAAGAAACACAGGCTTCAGAAGAGCCGGATGAAAGCACTAGGGGCCATGCAGGCTGATGAGAATCTACTCTCACAGGAAATGTTCATTTCCATTCATGGAAATCAGTTTAAGCACAATGGAAAGGGAAGCTTTGGTACCTTCCTGTACTGAAGGCTTCTCTACGGCAAGCATGCACAGACACACTTTAGTGTTTAATTATTTATTCAGTGTTTCTTCAATTTTGCTTCGTTTATTTTGTGAGCTTTCATTAATTACTGTGTGAGTGAAATGCCAAATGAATTAAATGTGCTAAAATGTGTAGCCTTTTAAACTTTCTATTTTTATCCTGTGACTTTTTGAATGTATTTTTTGTTTATCAGAAAGTTTTTAAACACTGAAACACTTGTACATAAAATAACACAAAAGAGCGGCATCTTGGAAATTTTGTTCACAATATCTCATGTTTAAGAACAAACATGTTCAAAGACACTTTTTGTTTTTTTTTCCTTGAGAGTTTACACTGTTCATGTTTTGTCCACACTCTAGTTTAATGGTTACTATAGTCACTAATAAGCACTAAAAGCATTTAGTCACTAAAAAGCAGAAGCAGTCATACTTTTTTTTCTTAATTGTCTCATTATATTTTGTAGAAATAAAGACGTTTTATTCTTCCAAATTGCAAAAATCTGCTTTATGTAGTTTACTCTATAAACAAAAAAGCATGGAAGAGTAAGAGAGTTACTGGTTTTGCCGGTGTTTAGGCATCCCTTTTGTGAAAAATTAAATCCCATTTATTAAATTACCTTTGATTAATTCCCAGAAAATTAAAGTTACACTTCATTATAATGAAGACTGTTTGATTAATTTCATAATCCAGCATGCTATCTAAAAAAAAAAAAGCCCTTTTTTTGTCTGCATTAAAGGGGTCATATGATGCTGCTAAAAAGAACATTATTTTGTGTATTTGGTGTAATGAAATGTGTTTATGCGGTTTAAAGTAAAAAAAAA
>NW_015635050.1:99785-101986 GCF_001515625.1 Sinocyclocheilus rhinocerous | reverse complement strand
AAAGAGAAAGGAAAAATTGAAATCACATCATATGACCCCTTTAAGATGTCATTTGAATTGCATTAGCCATACTTGCATTAGCCATACTTGCAATAGCCAGCTGTGAGGCTTTAATTTTAGGTGGGGATAAATGAACTGCAAATAGGCAGTAGAAGATCTTTGAAGTACATTAATGTGAAATATAACAATACAAATTCATTGGAAGAAATGAGATGAAGAACAATTAAAGAATGTTAATGGTTTGTCTGTTCTGAGTTATCCATCCTTATACCCTCCTCTAGCACCATGTCAAATTCAGTTTTGCACCAAATGAATTCATGAATCTTAATTAAATGTCCCTTTTTAGACTTGGTACTTACATATTTACTGTCGCCTTATACTGCTGTCTAAAAATTGCAACACTTAGAAATGTGTGTAGGGAAGGCCAATTGTCTTTTAAAGGAGACTTATGGAAAATGATTTTTTTTATTGTTTATTACCCACTCATAAGTTTTTCTCAGTTTCACAGGATGTCTGTTTGTTGTATAGGTCAAAGTCTTTGAGTGGAATCAATGATAAAAAAAAGTATACACCTTTCTTTTTGAAGGGTGGATAAAGGACCTAGGGATTATTGATTTCTTTTTTTCTTCTGCTGATTCTTCTGGCATATTTTAGATGCAACAAAAATGGAGGGGAAAATAAGTGACAGGCTTCTTTTGTGCCAGTTGTTTTATCTTCAAAAGAGGTGTCACAGTCTGGACAGACTAAAGCAAGAGCTTGCAGCCATGGAAGACTCTAAAAAGTGTCCCATTTTGAAGCGGTGTCCTTCAGACCAGTGAGTGGTCTGGGGAACAATAGCGGCATCCATTGTTCCAGGTAAGGGTGACATCACCACCCTCTGCTTGTTTTTCTCCCTTGTCTTCTGCCTCAATACTAAGGTGACCTACAGTATCTACCAGTGCTCGTTAATTTGTGACAATGAGTGCTTCACCTTCCAGAGTTTGTAATGCTGGGTATGAATGCTAGAGTAGCAAGCTGATCGTGTACACTTTAAGTACAAGATGGCGGTGAATACGGTCTTGTTAATTAGTGACGCTGTCTATTAATTAAATGTCAGGGAACATCGTCCTTCTCTTGAGGTTGGACTTTTCTAGGATAAACTGTTATTTAAAAACTCCTTAGTGGAATGAGAAAGAGGCTGTGTTTTATAACGTTTTGACAGAAATGAAGGTTTGTTGGTCTCATCCTGACTACCTCTATGCTGAACTCTATTAAAACTGGACAAATGTATTGAATAGGAGATATCTAAGGAAACATGGTAACAGCTCTGATAATGTCAGGAATAAAATAAATTTTTTCAGATTGTTTTTCTCCTTTTGTTTAGTTGCCTGACCTTTAACAATGACTGTAAATGATAATTTATCAGACAATTAAATTTTCTCTTTTAAGTAGTAGTGTTATATGAAGCAGGCAAATTGTAAGTAGTTGAAATAATTTCGAACAATTATTAGTTAGGGTCCTGAAATGTGAAATGCTGTGGAGGAACTTTTCATATCACTCAGCTTTGTCTATATTTGAGCGTTCAGTCATTGAATCATGTGACATTGAATTGTTCACTCATTTGATTTGTTCAAATATACTGATTCATTCAGTAATAAAATGCCACTACATGTTGCTCCTGCTGCGTCTTTCTTTGGAATTATTTCTTTTGGCGGAGCAAAAATAGACAAAGTAACCCGTGATATCGTGTCAAAATTGTAAGTTACTCCGTATGAATCTATTGTTTATTGAACTGTTGTATAATTTATCACACTTGTGATTCTGCTGTTCATCTGTATGGCTCTGATAACTTTTGGACTTTTGCAGATGGACAAATAATATTTGAAACAACATCATCGAGTGTGACTCTTGTGAGACTGATACAAATCTCCCCATTTCATACTTGAATAGCAGAAAAATTGCATTCACCATAGAAAAAATCAGCACAAAATATAGCATACATGGCACAAAATTGCATAATTTCTGATTTACTGCATTTGATGAAGAGCAACATCTGTTATGTTGTCATGTGACTTGCAGTGTCATTTTCATCACTTCATTGTCATTCATAACTCCTCTCCTATGGTCTTATGGGACGGTAAATTTTCTATCAGATGTACACTTATGCTGGGTTCCAGACTACTTGGTCCTCGGATTTTTCCCACCTCCTTAAAAAAGGTGCG
>NW_015635050.1:98780-99653 GCF_001515625.1 Sinocyclocheilus rhinocerous | reverse complement strand
CTGTCTGTTAGGCTTTGTTAAGTGCAAATCTACGGAGCCTCTGTACAAATCAGCATGGTACACATTATGTTATCATTACTAACTTGTTTAATATTCAGTCCACATGCATGAAGTGTAAAACGAGTAGGGCATAACCTAACGAAAAAAGAAAACACGCAAAAATCGCAGTTGTTGCGGTTCTTGCATTCCTCTGCGGTTTGCTCATCAATAGTGCAGTATTGCGATATTGCGGTTATCGCGACA
This sequence comes from Sinocyclocheilus rhinocerous, assembly GCF_001515625.1. NCBI lineage: Eukaryota > Metazoa > Chordata > Actinopteri > Cypriniformes > Cyprinidae > Sinocyclocheilus > Sinocyclocheilus rhinocerous. The sequence continues at coordinate 99,410 of NW_015635050.1, read as the reverse complement.
GCCCTACGTTCACGCCATATCGTAATTATGGTGATTACGAGATACCAACTTGTAAAAAGCGTTCACGTCCTCATAGAACTCGTAATTACAACTTGTGAACTGGGAGTTTTCTGGGAGCTACAACTTGTACCACCTGACCACCTCAGATTCAGGTGGTATTCATGTTTAGATTCATGTTTAGGCGTTGATAGTGTGATAGTTCAGAGTCCAAGGGTGTGAACGGCTCCAAGTAGAACATCACGTGTTGTCATCTTGAAACCACAGTAATTACGACATGGCGTGAATGCAGCATAACTTCTGGAATGCTGCTCCAAGTCGGGCTCCCATGGAGCATAAAGATCAACCCCGATCAATGAATGCATCTACTTTATATTAGATAAGTGGGTATTGTTACGTCACTTTGCTTTGCGCCTCAACAGCTTAAGACTGTCTTCACTGGTCAAAGCAAAAGTTCCAAATCCGTTTGCCCTGCTGTCGGAAGCGGTACAAGCGCATAGAGTACGTCTGAAATAGAATGGGGAATCGGTTCCTCATGTAATGTGTGGTTGAGCTAGCTCTGAGAAAACCTGTCACAGATGGCGTCCCATTATCTCCAGGCCAAAGTGCATGAATGGTTTGAGTCCTCAATAG
>NW_015635050.1:91978-96657 GCF_001515625.1 Sinocyclocheilus rhinocerous | reverse complement strand
ACACACACAAATTATATATATATATATATAATTATATATATAATATATATATATATAATATAAATATAATTTGTGTGTGTATGTGTTATATAACTAACGAGGTCATATTCAGAAGACAATGAAACCGAAACCAAATAGCGTTGAAACAGGAAGTGAAGTAAACCGAAGAGAATGACAAAATAACGGTCCACATAACAGAACATAAACCTGACAATAAGATTGTTAGGCTATCGTTAGCCTATATGTATAACAGTTAGCCTAGTTGTAATCTGATTTTCTAATCTGACTGGACAAGAGACTTTCTATTGATATTTCCACCTGCACGCACGCGTTCTAGACGGGCTGTCATTCAGTGCAGTTACAGTGTTGCGCCACAAGGTGGTGGCTGTCATTCAACTACACGTTCAAAAACGCTGATTCATTCATTCAAAGAGACGTAATGAAACACTCTGTTGAAATCATTTTAAGTTTGAGCGCCACTTTAGAAGGCTCAGCTGACCAGCTATGCGTCGATGCTAAGACAGAGATTTCGCTTTCCTTGGACATGACAACCTATTTTCACAAATATATATGACTCGGCCTGGAGGACAGACGCAAGTAATCGCAGGTGCTCAGTCGATCTCTCTCTCATTCACTGTCTGTTTAGGCTTTGTTAAGTGCAAATCTACGGAGCCTCTGTACAAATCAGCATGGTACACATTATGTTATCATTACTAACATTCAGTCCATTCAGTCCACATGCATGAAGTGTAAAACGAGTAGGGCATAACCTAACGAAAAAAGAAAACTCGCAGTTGTGGTGATTACGAGATACCAACTTGTAAAAAGCGTTCACGTCCTCATAGAACTCGTAATTACAACTTGTGAACTGGGAGTTTTCTGGGAGCTACAACTTGTACCACCTGACCACCTCAGATTCAGGTGGTATTCATGTTTAGATTCATGTTTAGGCGTTGATAGTGTGATAGTTCAGAGTCCAAGGGTGTGAACGGCTCCAAGTAGAACATCACGTGTTGTCATCTTGAAACCACAGTAATTACGACATGGCGTGAATGCAGCATAACTTCTGGAATGCTGCTCCAAGTCGGGCTCCCATGGAGCATAAAGATCAACCCCGATCAATGAATGCATCTACTTTATATTAGATAAGTGGGTATTGTTACGTCACTTTGCTTTGCGCCTCAACAGCTTAAGACTGTCTTCACTGGTCAAAGCAAAAGTTCCAAATCCGTTTGCCCTGCTGTCGGAAGCGGTACAAGCGCATAGAGTACGTCTGAAATAGAATGGGGAATCGGTTCCTCATGTAATGTGTGGTTGAGCTAGCTCTGAGAAAACCTGTCACAGATGACGTCCCATTATCTCCAGGCCAAAGTGCATGAATGGTTTGAGTCCTCAATGGACTCCTAATAATGTTCTTTTTAGCAGCATCATATGACCCCTTTAAAGCTCCATATTGGCTCAAGCGTCCAGTGAGCAGACTGTTATTGCCAAATCTGTAACGGAGCCACTCAAGATAAGTGACTTCACTCCATTATTATGAGTCAGAGTACAAGAAAAAGCAATATCACCATTGAAGGTTTAAAAAAAAGAAAACCTCCCACCGCCACCCTAATCCACAAGCCATCACTGGCACAAATCTGAATATAATACATTTCCAGCTAGAAATGCGAACAGCAGGAGATAATACTAAATCGATTCCTTCATGAGAGGCTCAAGTTGCTCCTCTCTCATGCCCCCCATCACAGCTTTCTCTCTATTATTAGATCAGGGGGGTCAGGTGTAAGGTGTCGAGGCTGAATGTGTTGCACGCGCTCGGATGAATGAAGTCTGCGCACAATTGGAGGATCACTTTGCCAGAGTTTCCGAGCTTCAATGACTGCAATATCTCACACCATCTGTCACTCTACGCAGGACGAGGTGGGGGGTCCGATTCTGTTGTTCAGGATTAAAGGCTGTAATTGTCAGCTCATATTCTGCGTTTCTTGCCAGTGTGTTTTGGATGCTATCGACATGCACACCCCCTCAACACCACCTTTCTCCATCAGCCCCCTCTTCATCATCTCCGAGGAGGTATAGCAGCCGGGGATGGCGGAAAAATGTGTATACTTCCATCACCGCTCACGCTGTGAGTTCAATGAGTTTGGCTCTGGAATCTACAGTACCCATCCTGTCACAAATTTAAAAAAAATCCCGTTTAAAGGCTGTCTTGAGTGCTATAAAGTTCTACATTTCTTCAAGCTGACCCATTTGAAAGGTTTTCTGAAGTAGATTACTTTGTCAATCTGTCAAATTCTGGGTCCTAATATTTTGTAATGAAGAGTTCTTGTATAACTTATCCTTCACCGATTTTATGTCAAGTCAGTGTCAGCTTATAGTCAGTGACAAGAATATTGAGGGGCTCCCGAGAGATTCAATGCCTCACGCATTTATAATTAAAGGTGTGACTTTTTGTGAGAGGCACTGAAATTGTGATCTAATATTTCAGCATTTTAAAGGTGCAATGTGTGACATTTTTGAGAATCTGTTTACAGAAATGCAATGTAACATACAAAACTATGTTTTCAGTGGTGTATAAATACCTTACAAAATTCACCGTTATGTTTTAATTACCTTAGAATAAGCCATTTCTATCTACATACACTGCGGGTCCCCCTCCATGGTTAAGTCGCCATTTTGCGCCGCCACGTTTCTACAGTAGCCCTAAATGGACAAACTACTCTACAGAGCGCGTTTCGTCACTGTTGTTCTTCGTTTATTCCTCGTGTTTTTAGAGTCAGCTTGCATCGTTGCTACGTTGAATATGCAAGAAGTAGTAGTAGTAGTCGTCGTGTGGTTTATTAGAAGCAGAGGTCGTTCGTAGAAGTAAGAAGAGTAAGAAATGCTTGACTGGCTACTCTCTGCTGTCTCAGATGATGACATCTTTGTCCTGTGTCGGCAACGGTAGCTTCTCAAAGGGGAGGGGTGGGGCTAATCCGTTTATTGCTATTTGTAACATCACCACTAGATGTCGCTAAAATCTACACACTGCACCTTTAAAGAAAATGTAAGTTGGAACACCAGACCTGGTTAAAGAACCCACAAAATTGTGATTTAGCAAGTAAAAACATGCCTGCGTACAAAGATTCACAGTGTTTTTTACTTGCTAAACAATGTTGTACTTACATTTTTCAGTCTGTCAAAAATATCTTTGACTGAAATGTCAAATAATTAATCAATTCTGCATAGGAATATCAGAAGAATCTTGCGTAACAGGCGAGGAAGATGTGAAGACGAAATCTTTTTATTGGATTTTGGATGTTATACACCTAACCAAACCAGGGTTGCCAGGTTTTCACAGCAAAACCCACCCAATTGCTACTCAAAACTAGCCCAAAAGTATCCCAATTGCTTTTCAGGGGGGATCCCCTGGTAAAAGTCGCATTCCAGGGGCTAAATATCACATTATTGGGGTCGCCTCAACCCGTGGACATGAAAAACATCCCGCGGAAAGAGTGTTAAAGTAGCCCAACTTGGCAACACTGAACCAAACTGAAACACTTGCCTTTTATCTTCATTCATCTCATAGCCATATGACATTCTTTCATTCTCATTCCTCCTTTGCTGTCTGTCTCAAGAACCCAAATATGATTTTTGACACATCAAATCAATATTGTGTTTCATGCTCTTTGAAAATCTGGCCTCTCCCTGTTGCACCATTTTAGCAGGTTCATACTGTAGCTATTTTGAAAGAATACCAGAACTAAAACACATGGCTCACATTAATTTCATCATGTAGTAATGGTCATATATTTTATCTAGCTTTGTTTTATGTAAAGGTGCCACAAAAATAATTTGGTGCATAACATTTAGCACGTCTAGGACATCGACTGGTGTACAACAAGCTCATTTTTATTTCAAACTATCTAAGAGATGGCAGCGTGTAAGACATGATTTACCAAGATTAATTCATACCGTTTCATGATTGCAGGATTTAAGCTCATTAATAATTTGCTTGAGAAATAATGATTCCTGGTTCACTGAATGTTTACCTCCATAGAACAGATTTGCCATAGACATGACAGGAGTACCAAGATGTATTCCATGTAGTAGAATTTTAAATGTTCTTTTTTCTTTTGTGAGGCAGTCAGGATTGGTCCGTCCTATAAGTTACATTGGTGGTCACCTAGGGCTCCCAACAATTTGGGGGGTTATGTGAGATGGTCCATTCATCTTTATTCCATCACTTGACCTTTTCACCACAGCTACTGACTATCAGTGGAAGGAAGCATGGCAGGTGATTTAACTTCAGAGAAGCAAAGTCATGAAAAAACACATATACTTTTTTTTACATATGTGAGTCTGGAAGCTGTTGGAGATGGAGAACCTGTGTAAATATTATGCTCAGTATTGCATTAGGAAAACACAGAAGGTAGCCATGAAGACATGTGCTGTATCTGTTAATATTTAAGTGTGTATACGTGACCCTCTTTAAGATTTAGTTAAATAAAAAATATATTTACCTTTTTTTTTTTGATAAAGGTGATAAAGGTCGTAAGGCTGAAACTCATTTGAAAAATATATATATATATATTTTTACAATTTATTTATCTATATGCCATGACCCAGGCCTTTAGTTTCACATTTATTTTTTACAACTGCTTTAAAAAAAAGTATGTGCATATAAAATACATATATTAACA
>NW_015635050.1:88910-91072 GCF_001515625.1 Sinocyclocheilus rhinocerous | reverse complement strand
CCTCCTTAAGATTTAATTAAAAAAAAAAAATATTTTCCTTTTTTTTTTTGATAAAGGTGATAAAGGTCGTAAGGCTGAAACTCATTTGAAAAATATATATATATTTTTTTTTACAATTTTTTTATCTATATGCCATGACCCAGGCCTTTAGTTTCACATTTATTTTTTACAACTGCTTTAAAAAAAAGTATGTGCATATAAAATACATATATTAACAATTATAGAGTTTTTCATTTACTGTTACAATTACACATCTCATGTTATGAAATTCAACATCGACTTCCATTAAGTGAATAAATTGTTGCGCACTGATTGAAATGGGATTGCTCTGGTTTTGCTGTGCCACATGGTTCACATGAATAATTAATCAGATAACAAACCCAGCAGAATGGCACACATTTCACACATAACCCACAAAAGTGGTGACATCCAGAGAGCACATTAGCTAAAACACAAGCTCTGAATATCACCACATGACAAATAACTAAAAGTGACAGCAAATATAACAACAGCATAAATAAAAGCAGCAAACTGTGAAACAATAATAGTAACCGTAATCTGCATAATTGATTCATTCTACACCCTGCTCAAAAATGCTCAGTGCTCACATTCAACCGAAATGATGGGAAAAAGGAAACACTTACTTTGTGGTTATTTTAGGTTTTGCTGTTCTTATTTTTAATGGCACTTTCACATGGAAGAAACGTACGTAGCCTGTCAAAGGTTAAGACTGGATATGGAAAATATAGGAGGAGAAGGGGGGTGGGGGGGATCAAACACCACTGACACAGCGGCACAAAGAAGTCACACAGAGTTTAAAACATAAGCGATTAATTTGGAAGTTAACCTTTTTGCAAAGATCTGCTCTTTAGGAGGTCTTTGTAAATAGTTCACTTTCCTTTTTTTCTTTTTCTATACCTGATTTAATGCGTTTACATGGACAAAATGGGTTTTCATTGAGGCCTTTGTTCTCTTTTGTGCATATACCTCAATTAATGTTTGTTTACATTAAATCTGTTGAACTAAATAAACTTTTATAGACATGTATACAATGCAGAGTTATGGGACAGGTTGTGTGTTTGTATTTTTAGAGTTTGGTCACAACACATGTGGTGTGGGGAAGCAGTGAGCCATGGGATTCTTATTATGGGTGACTTATTGTTGGCCACTTTGTCTCAGATGGTATTCAGCATTACTATACAACAGCTTCAGGATTGTGTTACTACAGCTGTTTCACAATGTTGTTGCATTACTATTATTTAATCTTCTGTAATCTCTTAGAACAACATGTAAGCAGATAAACTCTTGAATCTCATCTTTAATGGTAAAATTAATTGCTTGGTTATTTCTTGAATAAGCAATCTGCTATTCTTGCATATTTTCACCTAATATATATATATTTTTTTTATCCAAATTGTCCCCAAGCAGGGATCATTTCAGCACAAACACTATTCCAGGTTCTTTCAGTTCTGATTGTTACAGATTGTCTCCTGGCAGGTTTTTTCCTTCTATTTGCCCTCATTAAGGTGTCAGCATCCCGAGTCCTTTACCATCTGCTGGAGCTAGACTTAAAGGCCCAAGGTGGATGACAGCCACAGTCTCTTCTGAGGTCAGAAAACCATCACCTTCTGTTTGGACATGCCCTCAGACAGAACACTGAAATATGAGCCTTTTGAGAAATGATCACGAGTGCAACTTCTTGATTTTTAACTTCAGTGTGTTCACCCTTTTGTTACAGCACATTCTGATACATTTTGTGCTCTTTAAAAGTAAGGCCTTTTTCACACCTCATGGGAAAGTTTTTGGTACATATTAACAAGCGGTGCTGCATAGTCCATTCGCTGTGCATATAGTGCACTGAATTCAGCAGAAGATATGGTGAAAATGCACTACTAAATCCATTTATCAACACACTCTCTTGTAAATTAGGCTTATTACGAAGCAACGGAAAATACTGGAGTGAAATACTAAATCTTGTTCTGAAAGAAGACAGCCTGATGCAAGTTCAGCATGCTCACAAGCACATAAACACTTTCTATTCAAGCCATTTATAGCTACTGTTGGGGTTTGATGTTCTGTGTGGAATAATTACCATTCAGATTTTTCCTAAAGTTTTTATAATAATAATAATAATAATAATAATTATTATTATTATTATTACT
>NW_015635050.1:81606-81853 GCF_001515625.1 Sinocyclocheilus rhinocerous | reverse complement strand
GTTTTTATAATAATAATAATAATTATTATTATTATTACTACTACTACTACTACTACTACTACTACTATTCATCAAAGATTCCGGAAAAAAATGTACCAAAGTTTTGTGTGTGCGTGTATACAGTATATTCAGTGTGTGTGTGTTATATATATATGTGTGTGTGTGTATACAAGTGTTGTATACGTCAGATGCAGTGGTCTCCACTAGAGCAGTGGAGATGTGTTCTCTGGAGTGATGAATCACGCGT
>NW_015635050.1:78143-81509 GCF_001515625.1 Sinocyclocheilus rhinocerous | reverse complement strand
ACATGCAGTGCAGTGCTGTTGGACATGTCAGGCATCAGGCAGCAGGCTTCACTATTCTGTTCTATCTGCTCAAGATGGGTTTTTTGATGCTGCTATATATAATTCTCTTTGCTCTGCAAGCTATATTGTCTGTTTATGACAAACTTCTTTTGACAGGTCTAATAATAATCAAAGATGTCAGGCAGATCTTTATAGAAGTCGTTTTTCCAGATGACATGAGATTTTAGTTACAAACCCAAAACTTGATGGATACAGTATGACATTAGTGTCAGCTTTCAAATTGTCACATTAATTTACAAAATTCAAGCAATAAATGTTGATTTGGCACTCTTTAATGTGGTTAACAATGCACTACATTTTATTATACTTTATGAAAACGCACTACATTATGAAATTAAATATGCACTACATTATATATATATATAAAAAGATCTTCTTTATATTGACACTGAAATATAAAGAAATATATGAATACTTGAGTTTAACTTGAATTTAGAACGCAAAGTGTGCCAGTTCACGTTAACACAATTCCACCATTTTTGTGGACATATGACTACATTATTTTACTAGATTTGTAATGTGAATTATTTGTATTGTTGGCACAGAAACTTACAAGTTCGAGGGTTTATTATTATTATTATATAATCTGTTCGAATCCTGTTCAAATTTTATGCTGTTAATGTTGTGGCAATTTCTCCCCATGGTATTGGAAATTATATCATGGCACTAGACTGAATTATTTAATGTTTGTTTGAATAAATCTAATTCTGTAAAAAAATATATGATAATTATTTGCAATCTTTAAATGATATTTCGACAGCAGTTTAGAGAAACATAATAATTATATAATTAGAAAGCAAAGACTATTAATGCATAAAACTCCAATGTGTTTCTGAGTCTAAAAATGATGGAGCAGGTCACACATATCCACCTAGTGCTAAACTAAGTGCATCTGTTTTCACATCTGTCAGTAGTGCACAGACACAAGTTAGCAGAAACAAGCTTGCACTGGGGCACAGTTTATCACAACAACATGCTTCCCGCTCTCTTTCTCCCTCTATCTCGCTCCCTCTTTTTTCTGCTCTATATCTCTCACTTTGAAGCTTAGGCAGCCTGTGGTGGTGTTTGCCATTTGATGTGGCTTCTCTGTTGTGGCGGCGGGGAGGAGAATTCTCCTTCCCTGCAGGAGCATTACACTCTGTATGTGGAGGAAAGCTCCAGCTGAGATGGCGGCTTTTTGTAAAGAAAGCTTGGAAAGAGCACATGCAGGAGGAAAGACGGGAGCCAGAGAGAGTTCTGTTTCAGAGATGCAAATGTAGACACTGTGTTAAGGTAGCAGAGAGAGAAAAAGACTTTGAAACAACTTTTAAAGGAAGTAGGAGAGGTGTCAAAATGGAAGCCATTCCGTTCAGTAACCCAGAGGTTGGAGACACAATGACATGCAGGACAAGAGAAGATGTGGAGCACAAAAATGGTGTTTTATTTTGTTGTAAATAATGCTCGAAATACAACACTCTCTGAATATTTTTATTTATTTATTTATTATTCTTTTTTTTCTTTCATTTTGGCAAATTGGTGTCAAATTTGTATGAATTTGTAAAATTTCATTCATTTTTGTACGATCTGATTACGCCCCATTTGACAGTTAAGTTTAGGAATGGACCCTAATGTTTTTTTCCTATAAATCTGGTCAAATTATGGCAGTGGATTTAAAAAAAAAAAAAAAAAAATTGCAGAAATTAAATTTTAATTAAAAAAGCAAATTAAAGTTACAATTTCAATTTTAAGAAAACAAAGATCATTATTACTGAAATGATGTTAAATTATGTTGTGTTGTGCATTATATGAATTAAAGTTCTGGAAGCCCAGACCCAATTAAAATACATAGACAAGAAAAACATCACAAAATAAAGTAATGGTTAGAGAGTCGGACTTGTAACCCAAAGGTTGCGGGTTCGAGTCTCAGGTCCGACAGGAATTGTCGTGGGGGGAGTGAATGCGTTAAATGCAGAGCACAAATTCCGAGTATGGGTCACCATTCTTGGCCACATGCCACTTCACTGCATTGGATTAAAGCATGTTCTGTCAAGAGGATGTAAGAGTTTTTGTCACCAGGCTGTGACAAACTCTGCTAAAGGAAAGTAACCAAGAAAATGTGCAACATATTTTTAGAAATGGCCATGGTACTCCAAAACAGCAGGAAGCATAAAAGTGAAATCCATTATCCAAACATCCAACTTTAATATGCCTCAAAACCCCTTTTTGCCCATTGAAAAAGAGCACAAGGCTAAGAGCAAGCTGATTTAAAATGAAAGCTGCCCTTTCTCTTTCCCTCCATTTTCCTGTTTACCCAGACACAACTAAAATAGATTTTATAGCCTCTTTTGGTAGCAGCAGGAGGCAAAAAGGCTTGAATTCAGATCAGCTCCTTAAATCATGGTCAAATGACAGTGTAATATTATTGACAAAGCTGAAATGGTGAGAGATTTGCCCGTGAGAACGATTGTTAGGTTCTTGTATCTGTTAATAACAGTTATTACACTCCATCCATTTTCTTTTGAAAATAAATTATCAAAGTGCACAGATCTTGTATGCTTAGCATTTTACAAGCACAGTCCTATCTCCTTAATGAATTCATTAGATACCGCTGGCCTAGGCGATCCTTCAGAAGAGGCTCTGTGAGACACTCTCTGGTCAGCAGGTCCCTGATGGTTCCAGGGGAAGTCCATTCAGAAGCAAGCGAGAGACCATTCGCCAATATCTCTCATCTGTGTGTGTGCGACCGCACAGCCGTGCGTGGGCTTATTTGTTTTCTTGTCACTTCTGAAGATAACGTATCACTGTACTGCTCAGATAATTACTCTTCTGTGAGTGTGAGGGGGGATAAAGATGTTTAATCTTCTAAGACTCATTACTCACTGCAATGTTAATGGGAATTACAGAGAAGAAGCGAATGGAGGCAGAGGACTTCAAAGATCAGCCGCTGCATGTTGAGTGTGTGTGTGTGTGTGTGTGTGTGTGAGGCTGGTGAAGATGCACATGATTTTGCATCTTATTCAATATAGCTTAAATTTCTAAGATGCATTTTAACATCCACAGTCATTCTGAACCCCATTTTATGGTCCGTTTGAAGCATAAAGGCCTCTATATACTCACAGCAAAGTGCAGTTTTATTCTTCACTCAGGGTAAAAAGAAGTTTGAAATACGCAAGCAGTGGTATATTGATTTTGTTTGAAATGAAGTCACACCACCAGTTAGTTCTTTGATTTTGCTTGAAGTATATCAGGGCCTTAATATTTTAGCATACAGTCTGCTGTTAACCCAGAAAAGCTTCAGCTACATTTGATCTTTTTTAAAAAATCTTT
>NW_015635050.1:57679-71877 GCF_001515625.1 Sinocyclocheilus rhinocerous | reverse complement strand
GTGTGTGTGTGTGTGTGTGTGAGGCTGGTGAAGATGCACATGATTTTGCATCTTATTCAATATAGCTTAAATTTCTAAGATGCATTTTAACATCCACAGTCATTCTGAACCCCATTTTATGGTCCGTTTGAAGCATAAAGGCCTCTATATACTCACAGCAAAGTGCAGTTTTATTCTTCACTCAGGGTAAAAAGAAGTTTGAAATACGCAAGCAGTGGTATATTGATTTTGTTTGAAATGAAGTCACACCACCAGTTAGTTCTTTGATTTTGCTTGAAGTATATCAGGGCCTTAATATTTTAGCATACAGTCTGCTGTTAACCCAGAAAAGCTTCAGCTACATTTGATCTTTTTTAAAAAATCTTTTAAAAAAAAGCAAGTGTAATGTCTTATGTTCAGGAATGCTTGTGTCAGCTTGTGGACATCAGCAACCAGCAGCATCACAGGGAACAAATTCAAACTGAAGTCTCTAGTCTTCTCAAAACCTGAAGCGAGTAAATAATGAGACATATTTCATAATGAGTCAGCAGGAAACGGGACTTTGGCCGCTGCTTATATGTTTGAGGCCTAGCAGCTGGAAGTGAGACAAATCGTCACGGTGAATAGACAGTGACTGAGGTAGCTGTTGTTTCATTGTAGTTTTAGATTGTTATTTCTCGAGCAGTCTATTTTTAGCAAAGTCACTTATTTACGCGCAACGGAGGGATATGGGCAGAGATGGATGGGACTCTGGCATGATGAATATGCCATACACATTATGTGTCACTCCCTATCTCTTCACCTATCAGTCTGCGTGTCTCAATAGGCCCACAGCGGTGTTTGAACATGGTTGAGCGACACTGGAGCCTGTGAGATGACCGAAAGCCACAATCCGAGCCACTGTTTGTTTTTGCCACCCACTGGCTCCCAACCATCAGTCTGACATCCTTTAAATTGTCAAGGACATTTGAATAAATCTTAGCAATCGTTTCTCACTCGAGGTGCTGTCAAGTACAGCTGAAGGTCTTCCTTTTGCTGATGTCATCTGCTTATGTTGGTGAAATATTTAGGCATGAAAAAGGGGGTTTGCTAATCATTTAGTGGGACGTAATGTCACGATACCAAAATTTCACCAGTATGTACCAATACCAGTGAAATTCTCTAAACCAATTTTGATTTTTAAAGTCGTGATGAAACAAAAGTAGCAACAGATCTTTTCTTCTATATTGTGACATACATAGGAGTCTAACAAATTATCCAAAAGAAAAAAAATGGAGGGTGTGTACTTGGTTCTGTGTGTTGATTGTTGATCAAAAGTTAAGGCAAATGAACATGAACTTGCTGGGGTGGCATTTAAGTGGACTAAATGATTGGAGAAGTCCTGCATACGTCACCAGAGAGAAGTCATTTTCACAGGAAGATCCAGCTGACACCCATAATTAACCATTATGAGATCAAAACATTTTTAAAATTAAAACATACACACAGATAAATTGTTCACAATAAGATCTATGACATGCATTTAAAAACAAAGAAATAAATAAACTGATTTGAGGGAATCAACATTAAATCACTTAATAAAAAAAATACTTTTTAAAAAATAGTTTAAAAAATGATTTAATTATTTAAAAAGTTATGCTAATAATTATAAACAATGTAATATTTTTTTTTTCAGTTATTTTAATTAAACACTGCCTTAAAAAGACATTAATCAGTACATGAAATGAATAACTATATAAAACAGAGTCCTTGATGTTTTCAAGTATTTACTTATAAATGCTTTTTAAAGCGGTTTAAGTCATTTAGACAAGAGTAGTGAAGGATTTTCCTATTCTTGTCAATTGCTTTCGATTACTAATGACATAATAAACAGTCACCAGATAAGTCAATAGGCTGCATTTAGATTGCACGATAATACGTATGTTTAGTCATTTTAGACGGTGTTTACATTAATATGCCAGTATTTTACCTTTCACTCGCCATGGAGCACAGTCAAATCACCTCAAGACACAAATGCCTTTCACAGCAGCTGCATGTCAATCAAGAGTACTCAGTAGTACTACTGTTACTGCAAAACTTTGTAATGAATGTCTGTTTTTGTTTTTTTTGGCTGTAAATAATATTCTCTGACCTGTAGATAACTTTTTTTATTTGTTCATCAATAGACACCATGTGGTAGGTTTTGATAGGCTGGATGTGAGAAACTCACACATGTGAAGAATTTTTGAATGAAATTCATGGAAACTGGCTCCTTTTATTGTCTGACTCTCCAGCTGGGGATGAATGAATTTATTTTGGCAGCGGATAGATGGGTCTCTGCTTGCATATATTCCAGTGACCAGCCTTCAGTAGACCCACAGAGTAAGCAGTGACATCTGTTTACAGCCCCCATCTGTTCGCTCCCTCTCTGTGTGTCTCTCACTACACGGGAAAACCATATTTAGCATTCTATAAATTCATTGTACTATGGCACACTCCACTGTCTGTGTGACAGTTAAGCTCAGAGTAACAAAATACCAGTTGCTTCTGCCATTAGAGAGCAGTGTCTCTTCTTAACCTGTTGGCTGACCAGGTTAGCCTGCAAGGATCCCTGTGGTACCGTGTGCTAATGAATGTGAGGTACAGCTGGTTAACCAGTCAATCAAGCCTCTCATTGTCAGCAGCCTCAGCCGTTCTCCAGCCACTTTAAGGGCTCACATTAATTCCTGTTGTCATGTGGCATATTGGGTTTGTTTTACACGAATGCTTTTTTCTTCCTCCTTCACCCCTGCCCATTCATAACAATTACATCCCTGGTGTGTCACTGGTATTACAAGCCTTAACAGATTGATGGTTGCTGCATTGAAGTGCAATAAAGCATCTGAACAACAATGCCAAAACATTATACCACTGGAAATTCAACATACACCAGGGAATATAACGGAGAAGTTAATGTGTGGCTCTCAGCAGAGCAGTCTGCTTACATAATTCATTTAGACACCAGGGGTTGTCCGAAATCTTGTGTGAAAGGCCTATAAACCTTAAAAACTGTGGTAACACTTTATAATAACTTTCATTTATAAATCATTAACAAACATTATATAATGCTTAATTATATTTTTTAATATATCATTAATTATTATATATTCACATAGCTAGAAATATGAGATAATGTGCTTGTTAATGTTTAGTAATGAACTCACTAAACATTACCTAATGATTAACATATGATTATTTAATGTAAATTGAAATGCTTACAAATGTCAGTAAACTTTCAGTTCATATGATCTTCATTTGTTGGTCTTTGTTTGTTGTGCAGACCTCTATTTGAATTGAATTTACCCTATTCACACATCTTTACTAATCATTTATTAGTAATTTGTTCATGTTTTTGCAGTAGCCATTCTAAAGTTGAAACTATTCATCATTTGTAAATGTTTATAAACGATTACTAATCATTTAGTATCGTTATGGGCATTGGGCTTTTAGCTAATGGAACAAGGTTTGTGTAAAGGGTGGCTGGTTAAGTTTAGCTAAATGCTTGCTAAAGACATAACAGAATGTAATTTTGGTGCAAAACATTTTTTATTACCTCAACACTCACATTAGTTTACTACTTTTCAGTACATCATTAAACAGGATATTCCTTGAATCATGAATAAACAGGAGAAAACAAATTATTTTTTTAAAAGAAAATACTTGTTCATTTATCAAAACAATATAATATAAACAGATTTAACTGTGTTCCCTTATAAATTGACCCCTGTACACTGTTGACCCTTTAACCAACCCTTAAACCTAGCCATACCACCAAACCTGTCCCTAACCCTACCCGTATAGCAGCAAAAGAGTTGTGCATTAACACAAGCTTTTAATCATTTTATAACATCTGTTAAAATCATTTGTAGATTTTCAATAAGTGCTTGATCATATAGAATTGAAAGTTTAATGATATTTATAAGCATTTTAACTTACATGAAATAATGATTTTTTTTAACATTATCTAATGTTTAGTAAGTTTATTAGCAAACATTAACAAGCACATTATCTCACGTTTCTTTGAATATATATATTAACTAATGATCCATTAAGCATCGTATAATGTTTGTTAATGATTTATTAACGAAAGTTATTATAAAGTGTTACCAAAACTTTTGTTTTTTTCAAGGTAGCATTCAAAGGATAAACTGTGCATTTTTAATTTAAAATGCCATGAAGTTCTTTGAATTGTAAATGATTTTATTTCTGCTTGCACTACTGTTCCAAATTTTAGGTTCAGTAAGATTTTTAATGTTTTTGAAAGAAGTCCCTTATGCCCACCAAGGCTGCATTTATTTGATCGTAACACAGCAAAAACAGTATTATTGTGAAATATTGTTACAATAATAAAATAACGGTTTTCTATTTTAATATATTTTAAAATGCAAAGTATTCCTGTGATGGCCATTACTCCAGTCTTCAATGCCACTTGATCATTCGGAAATCATTCTAATATGCTGATTTGGTGCTCACTGAACCCAAACAGTAATGTACATTCAGATGCAGTTTTGAATGCAATTGCAAATCTCATTTCTGTTTGCTACCTCAGTTCAAATTAAAGGCACAATATGTAATTTTTCACCATTAGAGGGCGCGTATTCAAAATAAACGGAGACAAAGGCGTAGTTTGATGACGCCGAGTGTGGAATCATGGGAGTTGTCGTCTTCATTTTTTTGGATATTTTAATAAAAAAATCTTACATATTGTGCCTTTAAGGAACTGAACTGGAATGTAAATGCATTTTCAATTCAATTCTGAATGATGCAAAATTCTGAAAAAAAAAAAAAAAGTGGTCTGCATCCGAAATCACATGCTTCTCTACTATACAGTAGGTGAAAACAGTAATTGAAAAGAGTAGTATGTCTGAATTCACAGTATTCATAAAACAGTGGACAAAATGTCACCGGATGACCTACTATTTCCTGGTGAGATTCTGAAGTGTGCATACTTTGGACATTTTACTATCCCCTTTAATGTCTCAAATTTTAAACGGTAATACTAACCGTCAGGGCATTTTATCGTGATTTATCGTGAAACCGGTAATCGTTCCATCCCTAGCAGAGAGTATGCGATTTTGGACGCAGCCCTGCAGTCACATAATCTAAAAGCCATCGGTAGAACACATTTTGTAAGGTGGACAGGCCAGGAATACTTCTTGGTCACCACAGATAACATTTCTTCATTATTATGTTTCTCTCAGAGAAATTCTGTGTGTGGAACAGGATGTTTGCGACATGGACAGGCCTTAATGGGACAAAAGTGGCTGAAGCAGCTTCCTATTTCTTTATGTCCTCTTTTTGTCCTTTTGTTCTCACTGTCATTGATTCAGAGGTTATTCCAATGTATCCTTGAGAAAACATAGATCCTGGTAGAAGATGACCAAGGCTCAAGCATTCGCCACTGAATCCTCATTTTTGGACATATAATACATAAAGGTCATTCTTGCTCTATTTAGTTTATTTTGTTCTTATTGACTGTATAGTAGACAGTTCTTCTATATACTCCCATCTTTTAATTGTTAAGGTTTTACATTGTTGAGCTATTTGAGTACAAAAAAAGTTTGCAGACATATTTGTGTTAACTGTTAATGAATTATAGACCGCAGTGACCTGTCTTTTATAATGCTCCTGACTTTCTGGCATGTACCTTGATACTGCAGCTGAACCTCATCATCACGGTACGAAATGAGTGCCAAAAGACATGCCCACATCACTGATGCTATCATAAAAATCCATCCTAGCAATACAGACACAGGAAGAAGCTCTCTCCCCTCCATTAAAATGGATAAGTCAGCGGTCCACCTGGCCTCATTGCTGGAGAAATAACATTTTAGAGAGTCTGAAAGAGAAGAGGGAATATGCTACAGCTACAAAGCATAGTGCGCTTTCTAATGCGACGCTTTCATTGTGCCGCTGTCAGCTGTCAGTGGGAGTCGAGCTGAAGGGATGGATGTAAACACACAATGTGCTAAACGAGGGCATCTTACACTGTGTTATGGAGAGTTGTCATGTCAGTGCTGTGGTGAGCCAGCACAGATCCAACTCCCAGTGTGCTTTAGCGTGTCAAATTGACAAAGAATTTAAGATGCTTTTTCTTTTCTCTGTGAACAAGCTCTGTCATTCAGCTTTCAATGGGAACATGGGACGTGAAAAAGCTGCCACCTATCCAGCATTATTTTATGCTTATTTGGTAAACATTATGGGTAGAATGTTCTGTACATAATATGAATCAATTCTATCAAAGGCGGCGTGACATATAGGACAAACAGCAGTTGGAGAACAACTTCAGCTAAAATAGATATTGACAGCTTGTCTCTCATGTCATTGTAACATTGTGAACACAAAACAGTGTTCAGTTTGGGGAGACTGAATTGTCCTCATCTGTTCTTAGACAACCTAGTGAAGCTTTGAGAAGAGGCTCAGATTTGAACATGTTTTAAAACTAGAAGCATTTTCTTTTTGTCATCTGCGGCTCTGTCCCTTGCTGTCAACACACTTGTCAAATTGGTATTGATACAACAATTGCAGCAGATAAAAAGCCCATTGCACTGACTCATATTTGACCTTTTTGAATTTTTCTACTCCACAGTTGTGAACTAGTTCCTTCTGAAGACAAGAAAAATCAACTCAAATATTGTTCTCACATAATACCCCAGCAAGCCTCTTGCTGATACCCCTTTTAATTGTGCAGCACAGGCTTTCATCACTGTCTGATACCTTTTGGCCACAATCCTTGAAAACACAAGAAACACATGGCACGATACGGTTTGATTCTGCAGTGGTGCATTGAAAAGAGAACTAGAGCAAAACACAACAGAAAAATAAATAAAAGAGTCCCTCAGCGCAGTGCATTGGATGATGCCCTACTACTATACTAAATGTTCAGAGGCACTTTTTCTTTTATGAAGTTCCACATCAGATCAGATTACATCTACCTTTAAGATTCAAGCTGAATTGTATCGTGTTTGGTTACTTCACATTCAACCAGGTGTCCTTTTCATTTTGAACATGCATCACATGTCTCTCTTGCAGAGTTTGAAATGGGTGTTGGAACATATTTGTCTTTGGGTGGCTATTTTATCTATTTATGACCCTTGACAAGCACTTCAGGGCATGGCTTTCTAGTGCTGTAAAACGACAGCTTGCTTTTATTCTGTCCAGTTTGTCTGCTCATTGTGCTCAGAATATTATGTATGCCTTTTCTTTCTCTTCTAATATGTCTCAACAAAAAGCATTAGCATGAAATCACGCTTTTCTTGACCACCAAGTCATTCATAAGGGGAAAAAAACACACCTTACTTAATAGATCGCTGCAGCCCAATTTGCATACCATCCATCCTAAAAATATTATTTGAAATTAGAATTAGTATGTCCCAAATCGTAGTATGTTAAAACGAGTATATCAAAGGTACCCGTGTGGTTTACTTTTCCAGGTGGATATTCAAAGTGCAGATCTGTGCACACACTAACAGCTGATAATGCCCACAACCCAATGCACATTGGACAAGGATTCAATTACAACTGAAAACACAAATAAAAAGCGTTTGAAAAGCTACAAACATGGTGAAAATGTGAGTTAACACATAAGGAGAGTTCTTGGCATGAGGGACCCGTTACTGGTAGATCAATGCATCTTTATTAATACATTTTATTACATAGTTTTCTGGAATTCTTGATTCTGATTGGTAAAATGTGCGGTCATTCAGTGGTCAGAATATTTGTTGTCTTACACATCGCGGAAATGCTGTCTTTTGTTTCATACAAATGCAACTACCACAATGCAACTGTCAGATGTCTTTTACTACAATCGATTGTATTAAAAGACACATTTTAATACTTATTACATACTTTGTTTTTTTTAACACTTTTAATACTCATGTACTTTTGCAGTGTTCATGCAACACTGATTGTTTTGGACATTTATTTTGCCTGTAGATGCTTTAAGATGATACATGTTACAGCTAAAATGTAATTTTTTTCAAATCAATACAATGTTTTTATTTATTTTGTCAGTCTCAAGTCATAAGATAACATTTTAGAGAGTCTGAAAGAGAAGAGGGAATATGCTACAGCTACAAAGCATAGTGCGCTTTCTAATGCGACGCTTTCATTGTGCCGCTGTCAGCTGTCAGTGGGAGTCGAGCTGAAGGGATGGATGTAAACACACAATGTGCTAAACGAGGGCATCTTACACTGTGTTATGGAGAGTTGTCATGTCAGTGCTGTGGTGAGCCAGCACAGATCCAACTCCCAGTGTGCTTTAGCGTGTCAAATTGACAAAGAATTTAAGATGCTTTTTCTTTTCTCTGTGAACAAGCTCTGTCATTCAGCTTTCAATGGGAACATGGGACGTGAAAAAGCTGCCACCTATCCAGCATTATTTTATGCTTATTTGGTAAACATTATGGGTAGAATGTTCTGTACATAATATAAATCAATTCTATCAAAGGCGGCGTGACATATAGGACAAACAGCAGTTGGAGAACAACTTCAGCTAAAATAGATATTGACAGCTTGTCTCTCATGTCATTGTAACATTGTGAACACAAAACAGTGTTCAGTTTGGGGAGACTGAATTGTCCTCATCTGTTCTTAGACAACCTAGTGAAGCTTTGAGAAGAGGCTCAGATTTGAACATGTTTTAAAACTAGAAGCATTTTCTTTTTGTCATCTGCGGCTCTGTCCCTTGCTGTCAACACACTTGTCAAATTGGTATTGATACAACAATTGCAGCAGATAAAAAGCCCATTGCACTGACTCATATTTGACCTTTTTGAATTTTTCTACTCCACAGTTGTGAACTAGTTCCTTCTGAAGACAAGAAAAATCAACTCAAATATTGTTCTCACATAATACCCCAGCAAGCCTCTTGCTGATACCCCTTTTAATTGTGCAGCACAGGCTTTCATCACTGTCTGATACCTTTTGGCCACAATCCTTGAAAACACAAGAAACACATGGCACGATACGGTTTGATTCTGCAGTGGTGCATTGAAAAGAGAACTAGAGCAAAACACAACAGAAAAATAAATAAAAGAGTCCCTCAGCGCAGTGCATTGGATGATGCCCTACTACTATACTAAATGTTCAGAGGCACTTTTTCTTTTATGAAGTTCCACATCAGATCAGATTACATCTACCTTTAAGATTCAAGCTGAATTGTATCGTGTTTGGTTACTTCACATTCAACCAGGTGTCCTTTTCATTTTGAACATGCATCACATGTCTCTCTTGCAGAGTTTGAAATGGGTGTTGGAACATATTTGTCTTTGGGTGGCTATTTTATCTATTTATGACCCTTGACAAGCACTTCAGGGCATGGCTTTCTAGTGCTGTAAAACGACAGCTTGCTTTTATTCTGTCCAGTTTGTCTGCTCATTGTGCTCAGAATATTATGTATGCCTTTTCTTTCTCTTCTAATATGTCTCAACAAAAAGCATTAGCATGAAATCACGCTTTTCTTGACCACCAAGTCATTCATAAGGGGAAAAAAACACACCTTACTTAATAGATCGCTGCAGCCCAATTTGCATACCATCCATCCTAAAAATATTATTTGAAATTAGAATTAGTATGTCCCAAATCGTAGTATGTTAAAACGAGTATATCAAAGGTACCCGTGTGGTTTACTTTTCCAGGTGGATATTCAAAGTGCAGATCTGTGCACACACTAACAGCTGATAATGCCCACAACCCAATGCACATTGGACAAGGATTCAATTACAACTGAAAACACAAATAAAAAGCGTTTGAAAAGCTACAAACATGGTGAAAATGTGAGTTAACACATAAGGAGAGTTCTTGGCATGAGGGACCCGTTACTGGTAGATCAATGCATCTTTATTAATACATTTTATTACATAGTTTTCTGGAATTCTTGATTCTGATTGGTAAAATGTGCGGTCATTCAGTGGTCAGAATATTTGTTGTCTTACACATCGCGGAAATGCTGTCTTTTGTTTCATACAAATGCAACTACCACAATGCAACTGTCAGATGTCTTTTACTACAATCGATTGTATTAAAAGACACATTTTAATACTTATTACATACTTTGTTTTTTTTAACACTTTTAATACTCATGTACTTTTGCAGTGTTCATGCAACACTGATTGTTTTGGACATTTATTTTGCCTGTAGATGCTTTAAGATGATACATGTTACAGCTAAAATGTAATTTTTTTCAAATCAATACAATGTTTTTATTTATTTTGTCAGTCTCAAGTCATAAGTGGGAAAGTGTATAGTCATCCATTCCACATCGGATTCTAATCACATAACGTGGTTGACTGGCTGGCTGTGTAATATCCCTTATTTAATAAAAATAAATAATAATAATAATAATTTCAGAGGAACTGCTCCATAAAGGGTTTAAAAAAAAGCCCCAGGGATATGTAGTGGATTTATAGATGGCAGGCCTCCCATCTTCCTCAACAAGTTTCTCTGTTTTCACTGGAACACATTTTAATGAGGCATGATTATTAATCAAAGCAGGTAGCAAAAAAAAAAAAGTCATGTAAAGTAAGCAGTTAAAAAGATGAGATTAGACACATTTGAACAGCAGTGGAACCTTGGGGCTCCATTCCTGCAGCAGGGGGTACCAGCAGCCTTGTTCATTTAACAAGTGTTAATCTGTCTCTGTAGAGGTGTTAAAAAACCTCAGCACTTAAATTAGTGCTCCTCCTGCATCCCACAACATACGCTATGTGATCTGTGTGAATAGTAATAACAAAGTCTTTTAAATACACATAGGTGAGAACAGGGCTTGTAATAATGTCTCTGTCATGCGATAGGCAAAGTGAATTAGCAATATTAGACGTTGTCTTTTTTCTACCATTTTTCATGGGTGCGTTTGTGTGTTGCAATTGCTTTAATTGCACTGTTAGGTGGGTCAGACACAATGATGTGCAGGTCATGTTTGGCAATATTGCTCTTGTAAAAGCCATTATGCCAGGGTGGGGGGGCATGTGGGATGTGAAGTGAATATCTGCCGCTGCTCGTATGCCTGTTGAACCCTTAATAGCAGGGAATGTTGTTTTATGAAACATTACTCCATCTGACTGGTCACTGCTGCCTTTGTTTTTTAACTATTGAGATATACATATTATTAGCCCATATTTATTAAACATGAATTTAGTAATCATGCTACCTTGGTAGTCTTTCACTGGCGGATTATACTGAATATAACTCTGTGTAAAGCCAAGTTATGTATTTCCATGAGCTAAACAGTTACACAACAGAACAAGCATGCATACATTAAAATCATGCAAATTAGTACTCATTTTACTTCATGATTGATTGGTATCGCTTGAGTTGTGTGCCTGATGTATACTGTTCATTACAGTGGATCATGAAAAGCAATTTTTTTACCTGTCAGGGTGTGATGTTACAGCCAAGCAATCATGGATGATTACTTGAAACTCATTCACTCTATATGAGTGTCTATATGATTGTATATGCCATTGTTTTTGTTTTCATTTTTGACAAAATTATAAGCATTATTTTCCTTATCTAAACATCCACCTCAATGATTATTGTTAAATAGTTAAGCATAATAAGAATCAATAGTATGATTAAAAATAATTATTGATAATTGATTTTGACTTCAGTGACTCAAATCTTTTGGTTTCATGAGCTGATGTTCACTGATCCCTTCTCGGTTAGATTGTTAGGTTACACTTTATTTTAAGGTGTCCTTGTTACAGTGTAATTATACATTAAAGTACTGAGTGATATTAATTAATTACATGTACTTTCTATATGGTTAGGTTTAGGATTAGGGTTTGACACTGAGACACTGAAATTCAACGAGTCACTGAGTTATTAGGAGTTTTTAAGCATTATAAACATTTACCTCAACAAATTACAAGGCAGACTTACATTTTACCCTTCATTTTGTCATAAATACAACATGGATGACAAAAGAACCTTTGAAATATTCATTAGCCTATCTTCTGTTGCAGTGTTTAACCCCTTTAAAAAATCATTTTGGAAATAAAATATTGCGAATGATTATATTATTTTTTAAAGAGTTTCAGACATATATTATAGTTGTAAGGAAAGCAGGCTGTGAGAAAGGAGGACCGCCTGTACTGATTGCATTTACCTTGAGACTTCTTGCCTTTGCCTCTAGTGTCATTTCTATGCACACATTATCTCAGATAAGTGCACTTGTTCTCTGTGCTTATATATTTGTCTCTTTGATTGCCTCACTGTCGTTGTGGCAGATGAATTGCAGCCACGGTGAGGCGACAACGTCATTGGGACCACCGCTTTGAAGTCATCCATTTTGCATTTGAAAGGAATGTAGGGAGAAGACAAATTGTTTAAAGATTAAACCTTAGAGAATAAAAAGATTAGTGTAATAAAGGAAACCTGCTGCCTTCAGATGGGAGAGAGAAAAAGGAAGGAAAGGAGAAAGACAATAAGATTTTTTTCTATCAGACAGACAGTGATAAGCATTAAGTGTGGCTGATCTGATTGCAGTGAAGAGGTAAGGTGATAAAGTGCCTCTCATTTCTATATTTGGGTTAAAGATTAAATGGTAAGGAAATTAAACCTTTTTGAATAGCTTCCTCCACTTATGCTTGGCAAACTGTCTCCTTCACCCCTCCTTCTGTGGATTAATGTGTGTATGCATATCTGTCAGAGAGATCGAGAGGAGAGCAATTTGGTGTGTATTTACATATATGGGCGTGTTTGTCTTTTTCAGCGTGTGTTTGTAGAGGCCAAAAGCTGTTGAGCGTGAGTGTTTGTATGAAAGTGCAGTCAGATTTCATTAGCAAAGACTCGTTGTGGGGAAGCGTGCGCTATAGAATCAGCAGTAAAAGCCGCAGCGGCTACTCGCAGACGCTCTCTCCCCTGGTTTGTGTCTGGGGGCAGGACCTGCATACTAATGGACCCGTTTCAGGCTTGATCAATGAGCACAGATCAGACACTGGCTACCAATCTCTCTTAGTGCAGAAAGAATAGAAATACCTCTCTAAATACCTTTAAATGTAGCTGCAGTGATGCTACTGATCTAGCAGAAAGGGACATTTAAAAATCTTATATCACACATAAAACCATGTGGGATTTTTACATTATGAATTAGTTCATGTTCAGTTCAGTCTGTCTTCTCGATTTGTGTCTGTACTATTTGCACTGCTGTATTGTAAGAAATATACCGATTTGAATAACCAATTTCACCAACTACTATTAGTGCAGTTTCAAGTCGAGTCAATTTTATTTGAATAATGCTTTTCACAATACACATTGTTTCAAAGATCTTTACAGATCTTCATGCCTTATAGTCATATTTAACAAATAAGTGCTGTGTGATAATATTGTTTACATTTTGCAATTATGTAAACAGTCAAACAGTTTTTTCTGCATAGTATATATCACTTTATGGGAGTAGAATGCATGTATGTGAGTATATCCAAACCATAATATAGTTTATTATATTATTATGTTATATTACTCACAATTAAGCATTTTACATGAGCAGTTAATTAAAGTTATGGAATAATACACATAACAATGTACATACACAGAGTCATTCACAACTGAAACTGGAAGACACTTCAGAAAGAGTTTATAAGCATCATAAGCATTTACCCCACAAATGAAAACAGAGTAGATCTATCACTTTCCATCTATTTTATATCGTTATTGACATTTTATATAATTTATATTGTCTTATTTAGACTTCAAACGCCTATTCGTTCAGTGTAAGGCATATTCGTGCAGTAGCTCAAACCAATGAAATGTACCTTACAACCCATTATCGATTGTTATTGATTGCCACTCTTTACGCATCCATTTACTCAATTTTTTATATATGTATATATATATATATATATATAATATAATAGTTTATGTACAATTATAAAATTGTACTTTATATTAAATTACAAAAAAATAAAACAAATAATAAAATCAAATTAGCTACTGAGAGATTGACTGTAAATTTTAAATTTTTGTCTCTTGACTGCTGTAATCCATTTTTCTATATTTTATTTTCCTATCTTTGAAAGTCATAGAAATTCAATAGTGGATTGTTTCTTTTGCTGTTGGAGTGAATGGGAATTCAAAAGTAATTTTTGATATCCTTCACTTTTCAGTCCTTAAAATGTGAAAAGGTTCCATTTTCAACATTTGAAAGCAGGAAAGCTGTCATATTTTTTTTTTTAAATGGGAGAATTCAGTGAACAAACACC
>NW_015635050.1:45514-57571 GCF_001515625.1 Sinocyclocheilus rhinocerous | reverse complement strand
ACACACACACACACACACACACACACACACACACACACAATACACGCAGTAAGTACATGGAACAGAAAAACTATTTGTTCACTTAAAAGATTTGTTCAAAAACATAGATTCGTTCACCACTACTGATCACTACCATAATGTAAAATAACTGTTGTGGGTTGGTAGTCTATTGAATTGGAGGAGATGTTTCTGACAGGCACAGTCACACTCCTAGAATTGAAGAGAGAATAAAGGAGCAGCGTTGGCTGTCTGAGTTACCGCAGTGCCAGCTTTTGCCTAGAACAAATTGAAGCTTATGCAATGAGGACACAATCTTGCTCGCTCTTGCTGTCTTTCACCTCTCACTTCCTGCTTTTTCTTAGCTCCCATTTACCACTCACTTTACTTTTTTATTTGTGTTACCATTCCCCCCACAAGTTTTCTGGTCAGTCATCATGTCATAAACAGAGAGGAACCTTGTCCACATTTTGGCGAAAGCCTCCCGCTGTTTAAACACTACAATATTGACCCGTCTCCATTCCACCTGACTGAGCTTATGCTAAAGTGTGCTGAAGGCTTCTTGCAATAACTTTTCCTTTTCTTAAAGCAGTACTTCACCCAAAAGTGAAAATGTTCTCACTATTTATTCACCCTCATATTGTTCCTTTAAAAAAAAAAAAATTTATTCTGTGGATATTAAAAGAACATTGGGGTCCAAACCCCATTGGGGCGTTTAAAAAAAAAATAAATTAAAATCTTCTTTTGTTTTCGGAAGAAGAAAGAAAAACACTCAGGTTTGAAAAGACATGAGGTTTAGTAAATAATGATAAGTTAACTATCCCTTTAAGATTCTTTCTAAGTACTTATACTTTAACACATGCACTAAAATCTTCTTCCCTCTTTGTCCCCTGATGCTTTACAGGGCAGCTTTTAAGTCTGTGTTGAGTGTCAAGCTTCAAATTAAATCAGATTCTCAATAAATTGCCATTGGCATTATTATCCGTGCAGGTGAGAAGACTGTAGAGGAGCTCAAGGACAACCATTGATGTGTGAGAACAACAGGAGAGGAGGTGTATTTCCCTTCACAACCACAAGGGGCAGTAAAGCACCTCTTTTTCCACAACTTTCAGGTGATGCAGTGTAGAGGTGTTTTTGCTCTATCACAGGAAGGTTTTTAAAAGTAACTGAGATAAGGTATTGCCCAAACACAAACTATTGTACACAACATACACACATTATAGCCGCATTGCATGCACCATTAGCACTGAGGATTGTGGGTCCACCGTCAAACTATGAATACGCACTGAATATTTTGACACAAAATCCTCCTTTCTGCTCTATGAGTGTTTCTTTTTTTCTGAGAAAGGGACATGTTTGCCTTACCCTGCTGCATCCCTCATGGCTTATTCATGAGCCGGTGTTGTGCTGGTAGTTAGCTGTGTGGGTTCAGAGCCATCCACGCTCCTGCCACACTAAACAATGGCAGAGATCTCACCATGTTTATTTATCGGAGTCAGGGTGCCTGGTGCTACAGGTCTCACATCATTTATCTCTGCTATCAGTTCGGTCGCTGTCTGCTGTAATGGGGCCTGTCCTCAAAGAGACAGCTCCACAGCGGACCATTCAAAGGCACCTTGTGGCTACTTAATGAGCCCCTGGATGTTTCTGCTTTGGTTCTTAATTGGTACGTCCAAGTAGCTTGGGGTCGATGTTGGACCGTCAAGCTGGGATAAAGTTCTGGAGGTTGTGATAGAGCAGTAAGACACCATGACTAGTCCCCGCTGGAGATGTACGTACATTTGGAAATGTTATAACCAACAGTGTTATGAAATTACAGTTCATTAATTCTTCCTTAAATTTTAAATTTGAACTGAATTCAGACTCTGACAGTTATATAGAATTAAGGCATTCTCAATTCTGAATGGCGCACAACCCTGATAAAAGAGAAGGAAATGATTCTAGAATTGAGCTTCTTTCTAAAACCGTTCCTTTAAACTTCCACTCAGTGTCAGTCAGCATGTATTCAGCCTGCTGTGCATGAGAATCAATCATCAACTTGCAACCGCGTGATACAATGTTTCCTGTGACTGTGATTCCTGTGCAAATACAATACAGAGTCACATGAAAAGTCTGTGTAATGGATTTTTTTTTTCTATTTAGAGTAAAATTGCTCTAGAGAGGCAAATGTAATATAATAGTTTTTAACTAGAAAATAATGTTGGCTTGACAAATACATATTTTTTTGAAAAAAAAAGCCTTTAGTTTACAGATAGATAGCTAGTTTATTGAGTACCAAATTACTCTATATTAGTGGTAATTATCCTGCGTTCGATTTGTCATTGGAGGTAGGAAATTCAGAGCTCCATGTCAGGTTTTTCAAATGGAACGCTCAAGCAAGTTGGAGTTCCGTCTCAGGAACTCAGCCCGCCTTGCTCAACCCCAAGTTGAGAATTCAAGATGGCTGCTCCCTACGAGAAAACTAAGTGAAAGCTATGAATACTATAATATTTATAAAGCTTCTGTTATATTCCTGTGTCTTTATTGAGTCATACACTCATTACTGTCCAACCTCTATCTGTGAACATGTTGCTGCAGTGAGTGTCTGCATTTACAATATGCACTGTTTTTGCTAACATTGCTAATGCTAACATGAACATGCATCCCGCGCATTCAACACGTCACTTCCTGTTTGTTGCTGCCGTGTGTTTTGAGTTTGAGCTCCGTCAAGTTAATTCTTTATCGTCTATTTTTTATCTTAAAATCAATTTTATACACCATCATTTTCGTTTCTATAACGTGTGAATATATCCCCTATCGTATTCTACAACAAAAACAATCAGAGCGCCTTGTTATCACTAGTTCTATTTTTGACTTCCCGAGTCCGCTATTAGCATATAGCCCGTTAGCATCGCCAGCGTGGTTGCCGCTAATCTCGCTTACATTACTAATACTCTATTCACACACATTACCATTGTTTTACTCACTGTTACTTGCTTTAATGGCGGATGTGTGTCTACCTTTGAGTACAGGTGAGGACACGTTCAAGCTGCATTCGGTGCAGCTCGAGCTGGAGGCCGTGGAGAAGCAGATCCGCGACCTGGTGGTGAGGCAGACCCAGCTGAGAGAGCAGAGAGACGCGCTGGAATCATCCCAGGCTGACGCTCACAACTCCGAGGTAAGTATACAGCGCGCTGCTAATTCTCCCACCACCTCTACTCCGTGTGTTTCTCTGCACAGACCCGGTGCACCCAGGACGCGATCTTCCCAGATGTCCTTCACTCCGGCGCCGGGACACCACGGACCCTGGGTGCAGCCGCAGCGGAAGACGCGAGCCAGGCCCCGGGCGACGACCTCTCCCCCCCCGCCGCCTCCGGTCTTCGAGATCTCCACCCGGAACCACTTCGCTCCCCTCCGCGAGACGGAACGCGACGCTGTGATCATCGGAGACTCCATCGTCCGGCACGTCCGTGCTACGTTAGCTGAAGGTAAAGTGCACACTCACTGTTTCCCTGGTGCTCGTGTTCTCGATGTTTCTGCGCAGATACCCGCGATCCTGAAGGGCGACGAGAGCACCGGAGCGGTCGTGCTTCACGCGGGGGTTAACGACACCAAGCTGCGGCAGACGGAGACACTGAAGAGGGACTTCAGGAGCCTGATCGAGACGGTGCGCCGCACATCGCCCGCGACGACGATCATCGTGTCAGGACCGCTTCCCACGTATCGACGAGGACACGAAAGGTTCAGTAGACTTTTTGCTTTAAATGAATGGTTATTGTCATGGTGTAAAGAACAGAAACTGCTCTTTGTTAATAATTGGAATCTTTTCTGGGAGCGTCCTAGGCTTTTTCGCGCTGATGGCCTGCACCCCAGCAGAGTCGGAGCGGAACTCATGTCGGACAACATCTCCAGGACGCTACGCACCATATGACTAGTAAGTCAAATCTCAAATAACTGCCCTGATGACTTGTGTTCTACCCGCTTAAATGATAGAAGTACTTGTGCTGTCCAATCTATAAAGACTGTGTCTGTTCCCCGAATAGTGAGGTCAAAATATAAATTTAATGCAGGATCTAGAAAAAATCTTATCGTGATTAAACCAGAAAAATGTAAAATAAATGAACAAAAACAATTTTTAAAGTTTGGGCTCCTAAACATTAGATCACTCTCACCCAAAGCAGTTATTGTAAATGAAATAATCACAGATAATCGTTTTGATGTACTCTGCTTGACTGAAACCTGGCTAAAACCTAATGATTATATTGGTCTAAATGAGTCTACTCCACCAAGCTACTGTTATAAGCATGAGCCCCGTCAGACTGGTCGTGGCGGCGGTGTTGCAACAATATATAGTGATATTCTCAATGTTACTCAGAAGACAGGATACAGGTTTAACTCATTCGAAATACTAATGCTTAATGTTACACTGTCAGATATGCAAAAGAAATCTATCGTATCTCTTGCTCTGGCTACTGTGTATAGACCACCAGGGCCATATACAGATTTCCTAAAAGAATTTGCAGATTTCCTCTCAGACCTATTGGTTACTGTTGATAAAGCGCTAATTGTCGGAGATTTTAACATTCACGTTGATAATACAAATGATGCATTAGGACTTGCGTTTACTGACCTAATAAACTCTTTTGGAGTCAAGCAAAACGTCACCGGGCCCACTCATCGTTTTAATCATACGCTAGATTTAATTATATCGCATGGAATTGATCTTACTGATATAGATATCGTACCTCAAAGTGATGATGTTACTGACCATTTCCTTGTATCGTGCATACTGCGTATTACTGATAATAACTATATCGCTCCGCGTTATCGTCTGGGCAGAACTATTGTTCCAGCCACCAAAGACAGATTCACAAATAACCTGCCTGATTTATCTCAACTGCTCTGTGTACCAATAAGTACACATGAACTAGACGAAATGACTAGCAACATGGGCACTATCTTCTCTAATACATTAGAAGCTGTTGCCCCCATCAAATTGAAAAAGGTTAGAGAAAAACGTACTGCGCCATGGTACAACAGTAATACCCATTCTCTCAAGAAAAAAACTCGTAGTCTTGAGCGCAAATGGAGAAAAACGAACTTGGAAGTTTTTAGAATTGCGTGGAAAAACAGTATGTCCAGCTATAGACAGGCTCTAAAAGCTGCCAGGGCCGAGCATATCCACAAACTCATAGAAAATAACCAAAACAATCCAAGGTTTTTATTTAGCACAGTGGCTAGATTAACAAATAACCAGACA
The DNA here is from genome assembly GCF_001515625.1 of Sinocyclocheilus rhinocerous. Classification (NCBI taxonomy): domain Eukaryota; kingdom Metazoa; phylum Chordata; class Actinopteri; order Cypriniformes; family Cyprinidae; genus Sinocyclocheilus; species Sinocyclocheilus rhinocerous. The sequence continues at coordinate 52,335 of NW_015635050.1, read as the reverse complement.
CCACCCGATCTAAATATTCCCTCACAGTTTAATAGTAATGACTTTATGAATTTCTTCACTGATAAAATAGATAACATCAGAAATACAATAACAAATGTAGATTCTACAGCGTATAATACTTCAGCTTCATTCATCGCACCAAAAGATAAACTGCAGTGCTTTACAACTATAGGACAGGAAGAGCTAAATAAACTTATCACTGCATCTAAACCAACAACATGCCTGTTAGATCCTGTACCCACTAAATTACTGAAAGAGTTGTTACCTGTAGCAGAAGAACCGCTTCTCAATATTATTAACTCGTCGTTGTCTTTAGGTCACGTCCCAAAACCATTCAAGCTGGCGGTTATTAAGCCTCTTATTAAGAAACCACAACTAGATCCTAGTGAACTGGCAAATTACAGACCCATCTCAAATCTTCCTTTTATGTCTAAAATTTTAGAAAAAGTTGTGTCCGCTCAATTGCGCTCCTTCCTGCAAAAAAATGATCTCTATGAAGAATTTCAGTCAGGTTTCAGGCCCCACCATAGCACAGAAACTGCACTTGTTTAATTGATTTTTCCGTACATTTCTGCCATATGTACATTGACTGACAGTCACCACTGATAAACTACCACTAAATATTGTAGAAACTTAATTTGCTGTAAAGTTGCTTTGCAATGATTTGTATCGTGAAAAGCGCTGTACAAATAAACTTGAATTGAATTGAACATGAGTGAACGCCATTACATTTTTTCTGACTTCTCTACTGGAACACGGTGCTCTTGGGTGTGACGTCTTTCCCAGCTCCGACTTCCGAGGTAAATCGAATGCAATATTAATCTTGGTCCCGGGGACCCCTGCTCTGCACATTTTGCGCGTCTCCCTTATTTTACACACCTGATTCAGATAATCAGCTCATTAGGAGAGAGCTCCTTGAACTAAACTGAGTGTGTCAGATAAGAGAGACATGCAAAATGTGCAGAGCGGGGGTCCCCAGGACCAGGATTATGAACCACTGTCCTAAATTGTAATAATATTTCACAATATTACTGTTTTTACTGTATTTTTGATCAAATAAATTAAGGCTTGATGAGCATAAGAGACTTCTTTCAAAAAACATTAAAAATCTTACCAGACCCAAACTTGAACGGTAGTTTATATAGGCCTAGTTTATATATTTCATCATATTTAGTAAATTAATTCTTGTGGACCAGGATGGAGGAACACTTCATTTCCCAGAAATACACATGTTGATAATTTCTTTGAACTGACATTCAATAAATTCCTCATCACTCCAATTCTAATTGGATTTCCTGTGGACTATGAACAAATTCAACTCAAATTCTAGCTCATGAATTGAAATCACACCCAGATCGTCTCGGTTACGTACGGTAACCCTCGTTCCCTGAAGGAGGGAACGGAGACGTCACGTCGGATGACCGACGAATTGGGATCTCGCTTAGAGAGACCAATCTACTTCGAGTGTAAACTAAACGAGCCAATGCACATTGGCATGCGATTATTGCATCCAGCTGCTGCTGATCACAGCATGAGTATAAGTAGGCAGCAGATGCAGCGCATATTCAGGTTTTCGCTGAGGAGTCGAGCCGGTGACCCGGCAGCTCAGCGGTGGTACAGGAGCTGTGGCGACGGGACGTGACGTCTCCGTTCCCTCCTTCAGGGAATTGGGATCCCTAACAAAGGGCCACAGGTACGGCCCCTTCCAGTGTCCTGTGGAAGCCACCTGCGTCCCTACTTTTTGGCGTAGGCCAGGGCCTGCACAAGAGGACCAGCTACTGCTACGCCAGCTGTGTGCCAGTGCGTCCGTGCCGAGTGTTCCCTCGGCCAGGGAGAAGAACAACTGGCAGTGAGAGGTTTCTGGAGAGGCAAACAGGTCTACCTGAGCGGCTCCGAAACGTCTCCAAACCAGCTGGACCATCTGGAGATGGAGTCACCATTCTCCCGGGAGCGCAGCCCGAGATAGCTCGTCGGCTGCCCGGTTGAGCAGCCCAGGAATGTGATTACATCTGCTAAAATGTTGAATTCTTTAGATCCAGAGGAAAAGCTGAGAAAAAGAGGGACACTAATGAAACGTGCCAAAGACAAAGCTGTAGAAGGTCAGGAGCAGAACGATAGAACCGCTCGGCTCTGAAGTGAAAAGCTGAATATGCGCTGCATCTGCTGCCTACTTATACTCACGCTGTGATCAGCGGCAGCTGGATGCAATAATCGCATGCCAATGTGTATTGGCTCGTTTAGTTTACACTCGAAGTAGATTGGTCTCTCTAAGTGAGATCCCAATTCGTCGGTCATCCGACGTGACGTCGAGAGTGACCGACTGAAAGGGAACTGTAAATCTCCTAAAATCGTAAAACTACAAAATGTAAATCTCTGTAGTGCCAACCTGTCATAGATTTGCTGTAGAACACCAAATTAACTCTTTCTAAATTAAGAAATTGAGTTTGCCACTGATTGCTATTCAATTCATAATAAGACTGTTACATCTCTTCAAACTAGTATCATGACTGTCAAAATGAGTGCACTGAAGTATATCTGAAGTATATATTCAGCTCCTGTTTACAAACAAGCAAGGAATAAAGTTCCACAAATTTCTGCTATATTACACTTCTGATTGCAAATCATAACGGCACTTTCGGAGAGAGCGAGCTGATGGTGCTTTGGATGATTTCAGGGAGTTCCAGCACTGTTGGTAAAGGAAATTGTAGCCTGTGTCACTTTAGATGTGGACTGAGATATTTGGTGAGAAAGACAGGGCAGATCAGGGGGACTCTGCTTTAAGCTGTCCCTGTGGAGGAGCGGCTCTTCTCACTGCCACAAGAGAGCCTACCACTCAGTCTGTCTGAGTTCTGTCATTTCTTTCAGTCTCCAGTGCGCTGCCCATGGGAGAGTGGCTAGGAGCATCACAATGTCTGAAAGGAGAGAGACATGTAAATGTTTCTAAGCTCTGTTGAGGCCCCCATCTTCCTCTCCAAACCAACTCACAGTTATCTTGTGGCCCAGTGCTTTATGGAAAAACATGAATGCTGCTTGTTAAATGTAATAAGTGCTGTGCTGTTACTTTCATGACTGTAGTTACACGGACGAACATTTCGAATGTACAAGTTCTAGGCAGTGAGATCAAATTAAAATGAGTCTATAAAGTCATTAAAGGGATGGTTCACCTAAAAATTAGAATTTTGCCATTATTTACTTACCTTCATGTTGTTTAAAACCTGTATGACATTTTATTTTTATTTATTTGTTTATTCTGTGGAGCACAAAAGAAGATACTTTAAAGAAAACATTTTGTATCCATTCAATCTGAGTCAGTGGGGTTCAAAACAACACTGCACCCCACGGAAATAGAAAAAAAAAAAAAAAAAAACCTTCCTGAGAAAATATTTTCCACAGAGGACGAAAAAGTCAAAGTTTTGGAATGGCAACAAGGGTGAGTAAATAATGACAGAATTTTTATTTTTGAATGCAATGAACTATCGTTTTAATATACCTCTCTGAGCAGCACATTGACCCATCATGCCTTTTCTCTCTCTCTCTCTCTCTCTCTCTCTCACTCTCTCTCTCCCTCTCCCCCTTTTCATTTCTATGACTCAGCTTTTTTGTTAGTCCATTAGCTACATAGTTTCTCATTGCCTCTGCTCTGTGCCCTGGTTACTGATAGTTCATTAAAAAATTGAGATGTGAGACTGAGAGGCGAAACAGTCGGAGCGAGTGACACTCTCCTGCCACAATGCATTCTGCTGTCTCTGCTCCAGCATGAATGAACTGCATCACTTCCTCTATCGCAATGTGGCTAAATGCTCCAAAAGAGATTACTTTTTTGTTGCTCAGGAATCATTTACAGTGGCTCACACTGGGCCTTGCTGCATAAGAACACTCTATTACTTAAGAAAGTGTGACCACAATCTTCCACTACCACTACCTCATCCTATTATTTGTCTGCCCCCGCTCCCAGAAGGTGACAGTGGCTAATCTAAGGTGAAGTTTTACACCGCAAGACCAGTAATGCTTGTGCCGCTTGCTAAATAACTCTTCTGTTGTAGATGTAAGGGAAACAGGTCAATTTAGCTCAAAGGGAATCATTTAATATTCAAAATACATACATAATAAATGATTAAGACTTGATAGTCTGATGTGTGGGTTACATACATGATATGGAGTTATGCATAGAAATGATTAGTTGCTCACACGTCCTTTTAGTGTCATTTAGATGCATATTTACATGGAAATGCAGTTTCTGTGCCATTCTCTGAACATAAGGACATGTTCTGTGAATGTATGAAGACCAGAGGTTAAGAGGTCTCTCATAAGGAATTTCAGTCTGTTCTCTGTCGTGAGGTGGGGAAAGTCAATTCCAAAGAGATCGTGATCGTTTTACTATCACGTGAGGGTCATGCTGTCATCTCTTTGACCATTTAATCTTGATTACTTGCCCCAAAATTGACAATCTCCTTCCTGAGTTGTTATGATCAGTGTGTTCCTTTTGTGTTAATGTTGAAAGCTGTTCTGTGAAAGAGTTGGTTAGGCTTGCTTCAGACTGGCTAGTGCTAGGGTCTGATTTATGAACATCCTGTTGTCTTAGGCCTCTGTGGAATTCGGCTCCGTTTGTTTCAACCATGTTTTGACCAAATCTTAGATTGTCTGATTTGGTCTGTTATCCTACATGGAGTTTGATGATTCCTGCTGAAAATTCTTATGTCATGTGACATATTTTATCGACTTTGGGTCAGATTCTTAATTAACTAACTCAAATAAGGAGTTCTAAGTTTTACTTGCCCTGGAAAAAACTTTCACTGGCCCCAGCAAAATATATAAATTTAATAATGAACAATTACTATTTAAATTTTTTTTATATTTGCTATTTTTTTTATTGAAAATTAACATTTTTGTTAATTAATTTGTATTAAAAAACAAACAAATATGTAACACACTTTTGGCATAAACACTGACACTGATATTATGCAGAACACACTTTGGTTTGTGTGTTTATTTATTTTGACTAGCCTTTTTTTGTATATTTTATTTATTTATTTTAAAATAAACAAAACCTCATCTTTGTTAACCAGTTAGATAACATTAGATTGGTGGCAAATCAGCAAGTTTGCAACAGCAATGCAAGATACACTACTATTCAAATGTGTGGGGTAAGTAAGGTGTCTAGGCTGCATTTATTATTCATTTGATGAAAAATACATTAAAAACAGTGCTATTGTGAAATATCATTTTCTATTTTAATATGATTTAAAATGTAATTTATTCCTGTGATGGCAAAGCTGAATTTTCAGTATCATTACTCCAGCCTTCAGTGTCAGATCCTTCAGAAATCATTCTAATATGCTGATATGGTGCTCAAGAAAATGTTTTATTAATATCAATGTTGAACCGTTGTGTTGTTTAATATTATAGCGGAAACCCAGTGGAAGCATTTATTTGAAATATAAATCTTTATTGCATTATACATACAACATTATTAATGTCTTTGATAATACTTATGAACGGTAGTGTACATAACAGTAAAACAAATGTTTACATTTGCAAGGCATAAAAAAAGTGGATGTACAAGATCAATAAAAGATAAATTTTTAGTGACAGTTCCGTCATCTGGCCAAAAATTCTTTCTCACTGGCCAGGGCAAGTAAGCAATCCTTATTGTTGAGTCCTGCAGTTAGTAATTTATTAGATTGTCTTGAACATTTAGGATTTTCCTATGGCGCTTTTCAAGTTGAAACTCAGAATGGGTTTACACTTTGTTTAGATGCAAATAGTTACAAAAAGAATACTGGGAAAACGAGTGAAATAAATGTGTTGCGATGTGGAAGAGAGTATAACCCCTTTAGGTTGTTGGGTTGTAGATAAGGGCTCTTGGCTGATTGGAATTTACTGTTACATACAATGCAGGCAGTGCTTGCAGCCTCTTAATATGCAGAATAATGTTCTGAGTCACAATCTGAAATAGAGCAAATAATGAAAATTGAGAGTGAGCGAGAAATGTGTGGCATGCTTTGAATAAATGTCCCACTCATGGACGAAAAGAAATTGTGACAGCAGTAGGAAAGCTCTCTTCTTATTTGACTCTATAAAGAGAAACGGGATAAAAGGAATTTGCATTACATTTTGGAATAATGTGCCTCATCAAGTCAAGGTGACAGATGCAATATATAACTTTCTTAAATATGCATGGATGTGAGTGCTTCCTTATTACTCGCACGGACCATTTACTAGTGTACCTCTGAGAATTGGCTTCAAATCTGCTTTGTGAGAATAGCATGTAAGGAAGAATTAGATATTGGACGCAGGCACATAATCGAGGTGTGGAGGGTAAGTTAGCTGCCCAAATCACAGTTGTAGGTAACACATGCCGTGTGCTATTTTATGCACATTGTTGCACATCACATACACATCAGTTAAGCAGCTGGAAATTCAACAGAATTCAAGATTTAGTATTCTAACACTGAATTTCGCTGTCAAAGACACAGCGTCCCTCATTGTTTTGACGGTTTTTAAGCATTTGTTAGTGTGGAGATCAGTCTTTATAACTGACATGGATAACTTGTGCATCATTTATCATTGTAACATGTATACCTATATCTATAGCTAACAGAGAATGTTATCAGAATATTCTGGCAAGGTCCTTTCAAAGTTATGAACAAACATTCTTCCAGTAATGGTAATAGGCTGTTCACTCAGAGTTATCTGGTCTTTAATAATGTTCTCAAAATATTAGCACAAAAACATTGTTTATATATTGTTCATATAATGTTTTATTTCTGAAACATTTTAGTTGTGTAACTTTTTTTTTTTTTTTTTTTTTTTTATTTTTT
>NW_015635050.1:33808-34781 GCF_001515625.1 Sinocyclocheilus rhinocerous | reverse complement strand
GTAGATAAGGGCTCTTGGCTGATTGGAATTTACTGTTACATACAATGCAGGCAGTGCTTGCAGCCTCTTAATATGCAGAATAATGTTCTGAGTCACAATCTGAAATAGAGCAAATAATGAAAATTGAGAGTGAGCGAGAAATGTGTGGCATGCTTTGAATAAATGTCCCACTCATGGACGAAAAGAAATTGTGACAGCAGTAGGAAAGCTCTCTTCTTATTTGACTCTATAAAGAGAAACGGGATAAAAGGAATTTGCATTACATTTTGGAATAATGTGCCTCATCAAGTCAAGGTGACAGATGCAATATATAACTTTCTTAAATATGCATGGATGTGAGTGCTTCCTTATTACTCGCACGGACCATTTACTAGTGTACCTCTGAGAATTGGCTTCAAATCTGCTTTGTGAGAATAGCATGTAAGGAAGAATTAGATATTGGACGCAGGCACATAATCGAGGTGTGGAGGGTAAGTTAGCTGCCCAAATCACAGTTGTAGGTAACACATGCCGTGTGCTATTTTATGCACATTGTTGCACATCACATACACATCAGTTAAGCAGCTGGAAATTCAACAGAATTCAAGATTTAGTATTCTAACACTGAATTTCGCTGTCAAAGACACAGCGTCCCTCATTGTTTTGACGGTTTTTAAGCATTTGTTAGTGTGGAGATCAGTCTTTATAACTGACATGGATAACTTGTGCATCATTTATCATTGTAACATGTATACCTATATCTATAGCTAACAGAGAATGTTATCAGAATATTCTGGCAAGGTCCTTTCAAAGTTATGAACAAACATTCTTCCAGTAATGGTAATAGGCTGTTCACTCAGAGTTATCTGGTCTTTAATAATGTTCTCAAAATATTAGCACAAAAACATTGTTTATATATTGTTCATATAATGTTTTATTTCTGAAACATTTTAGTTGTGTAACTTTTTTTTTTTTTTTTTTTTTTTTATTTTTT
>NW_015635050.1:28049-33580 GCF_001515625.1 Sinocyclocheilus rhinocerous | reverse complement strand
TCGGTACGCTTTCAACTCGTTTTTTTAGTCTCGAGCAAGACTGTACGACATTCACATTACATGATTTGACTGATTTTTATGTAGAAAGGGCGACAGCGCACCGCGTTCAAAGAAATGATTATTCATGTTTTCATAACCGCTGGCCAAATTCAAAAACAAAACTAAAATTAAATCATCTTTGAGAGCATGGGGGCCCTACGCAGCTTGCGTATTTTTGCGTATAGGGAGGATCGGCTCTGACTGTAGTATTATTCATATTTTAAATTAACCTTTATTTTTATATTGAAATATAAAACTATAATATATATGAAATATATGAAATTGTGCTTTTGTGATTTTTCTAATTGTCTTAATTTTTTTTTTTTTTTTTTTTTTTACTTTATTTTGTTTTTTAATGTGTAACGTTTTTTAAATGAAAAAAATACATAAAAATAAAACATATAACTGGATGTTTTGAATGTTCAGAGAACATGCAGAAATAATGTTTCCATAACTTAAAAGGAACATTAGCAAACATTCTAGTGCATGTTTACTTAGAAAACAATGGAACGGCATTGCAGTGGAATGCAAAAAAAAAAAAAAAAGTTAGGAAAAAATATTATTGTTAATCACTTTACAATAAGGTTCCATGTGTTAACATTAGGTAACTAGGTAACTACATTATTTAACTTGTACACAATCTTCCTTTTTTTGAGTAAACAAGCTTTTGTGACCTGTTTGAGTGAAAATGCAATATCCAAGGTTACATTATTTGCAGTGTTGAATCACCCTTGGCAGATGTTTTCTTACATCGAATTGCAGTCAAATGCATATGTTACTGCAACAATTACTTCAGCTGGAAGTTTTAAGAGGCAAATCGATCGTAAGTGTCCCTTACATAACAAGCACACCAACATTTGTATTCAGAAGCCAATTCTAATGCTTCCTTATACTAATAGGTACTATTTCTGGGGGTAAAATTGCCAACGAAGTGCAGATGGCTGCCAGGTAACATCTTAATTCACCTTTTTACTTCCACTATAATTTGTCTGTTTCTTCAAATTATACTGCCTAACCCCTCACTTAAAAATCTGAAGTAGCACTAAATAACGACCACAGCCTCTCCAGACAGGAAAGGCCCATATGATTTTGAAGCTTGACTGCTCCTTAGAGCGCCACTTTCTAATGCAGGACGGTCCCTGAATCGAGTAGCACTCCATGCTTTGGGGGTTTAGAGGGTGATTAAATACAAAATATTTTTCACTGTGTCTGTGCTGTGCACTACAGAGTCAATATGAAGAAGGAAGATATAATGTTAACACGTATTTTGTTTGCTTCAGGCATCAAAATCTCCTCAGTACTCATTGTTGGGTATGTGTCGTGCGATTCTAGGGCATGCACAATTTTGTACGTGGAATAGAAACATATTGGCAGCCTCTAAAACAAAAGCATCTTATGAATGAACTAAGCTAGTGACATCCAGATGTTCATGATTGATTTTTGGTTCGTAGAATATTACATTTATGGAATTAACAGGTTGAGTTTATTGTATGTAATCACTAAGATTAAGTAAATTTATTCAGTGCCATCACATTTATACTACCATTCAAAAGTTTGGGGTTAGTAATGCTTTGTTTTTTTCCTCACAGGCTAGCTGAGCTGCGTTTACTTGATCAAAACTACAATAAAAACAGTAATATTATGAAATATTACTATAATTTAAAATAATGATTTTCTATTTTAATATATTTTAAAATGTAATTAATTACTGTGATGGGAAAGATGATATTTCAGCAGTCATTTCTCCAGTTTTCAGTGTCACATGATCCTTCAGAAATCACTCTAATATAATGATTTGCTGCTCAACAAATATTCCTTATTATCAATATTCAAAGTGCTGCTAACTATTTTTCATTCTGCTCCAAAATATCTATTTAATAGTAAATGTGTCTATACAAATACATTTATAATATAAAGGATTTATGAATTTTACATTTCTAAAGCTGTGCATATTTAGATGCTGTCAATCTGTCCATGTTTCTGTATGTTTCAGCATATATCAAAATGCATAAAAATGTATTTTTAACCACTATGTACCAATACCTATGAATACTAATGAGATCAGACTGTTTTAAGTGATGTGGCACTATTCTGTCTGTATTTACCTTCTATTTTATTCATATTTCATATCTCTATATGTAATATTATCAGAGAAACAAAACAGAAACTTTAACAGACTTCATACTGGCCACAGGCACTAAGACGTCTGGCTTGATACTCTGATCTCTATGATACTGGAAAAAAAGGAATGATCTCTATGGTTAAAACACTCCCTAATTTGTGCTTTTGGCATGTGCCAAAAGATCTAATGGCACCAGCATGTTTGAAAACCTGACAGAGCTGTTTTTTCCCCCCAAAGAGCAAGATAGTTCCTCCTTTGTGCGGTGGCAGTGTGGCAGGCTGTATAAATTACAGCATAAACAGAACACAGCAGAGACCATGACCACATGGGTTATTTAGAAATGGAAGAAAGCTGCCACCATTTTCAGTCATATCTATAACAGTACAAGAGCTAGTAAAATCAGGTCCTATTCCACTGTATTCAGTTGAACAGGCTTGAGTCATATCCTCAGGACAAGGTTTATATTTTGTGCCATACAGCACACAGTATACTGTTCCTAAGACCATATTTAACAGATAAAAGCTAGTGTGTGTGCTGAGAACGTAAGAAGTGTTTCTACTAACTCATCCGCTGACCTGTGTGCCATCTGACCGACCTCTCCACCGGTGTTCTGCTTCTGAACATCATAAATCAGCATGAGGGGGTCGTCTCCTGTCTTATGCTCGGCTCGGAGCCGCTGCCTGCGCTGCTCGCCGGTCCATCAATGCGGTCCGTGCCGCTGCCACCGATAATTCACTTTAGAAGGATAATGAACCATTTAATGACCTGTGTGTTGATTTATCAGACACTCTGGAGAGGGCAATTTAAAAATATAACGCCATAAGTCACTGAGTCGCTGGCCGACATGTCTTGCTAAGCCTTTCATGGCCTCCACGGCCTCTCATTGTCCGAGCGTTAATCAGCATGTGTTTAGGGGATGCGGAGCCGTGGCCCACTTCTCATACAGGGAAGCGGTCAGTTTTCACCCCCTGCTCAGACTCTCCTCTCCTTTCCGCGGTGACATATTAAGCCCTGGCTGAGTGAGAGAGGGATATTTCTAGCTTCTCCTCAGAGCACTCCTCAATGGACTGCTCATCATTAGGATGAGAGATCTGACACAGCATGCAGCTGCACTGGGAGATTTCATATGCTCCTCAGGGCTAAGCTTACTAAATTGCCTCTGCCTGTTGTGCTTGTGGAATAAATACAGCGTACAGACGTATTTTTCAAATCCTAAAAGACGGTTCTGCACATAGAATTTTGTCTGGACCAAAATAGGAACATGTTGCATTTACATACACATTTATGTTTTTCTCAGATGGTTTATTACTACAAAAGTGTGTGTGTTGAGATTATTATACTTTTTTAAGAACTAAAGGGTTTTATTTTCAAAATGAGGTGCTTTTTTATCACTCGTTTCTGATAAGATCTCCAACCCTGTTCCTGGAGAACTACTGTCCTACAAATTTCAGCTCCAACCCCATTCAAACACACCTGAACCAACTAATCAAGGTGTTCAGGGCTACTTGATAATTACAGACAGGTGTGTTGGAGCAGGTTGGAACTGAAGTCTGCAGGACGGTACTGTAGCTATCCAGGAGCACAGTTGGAGACCCCTGGTTTAAAGGAAATGTCTGTGTTTTTGTGCATTCAATGGAAGCCTTGTCTTTCTGTGTATGGACACCACTGACTTTCATTGACAATTTAAACATTCTTAAATGTCTCTTCTTTTGCGTTCCACAGGAGAACGTAAGTCATACAAGTTTGAAAAAACATGAAGGTGAGTAACTGGATTTTTATTTTTCGGTGAAATATAATTTTTGTTGTTAGAGTTTATATGTATTTTTGGCTATTAATCTGATTGCAAGATCTGAGAGCTCATTCAGTCACTGAGAGATGGACCTTGAAACATATGCACCTTTCATAGGAAGAGAATGGGTGAACTAAATGTCTGGATCCTGCAGTCTGCAGTGGCCTGGATGTGGTATATGGTTTGATCATGTCTTACAAATAGAAGGGGGTGTTGGGTCCATTTAGACCACAAGTAAGGTTTGATGTTAAGTAGTGAGGTTTAGATAAAGGTGTTTGAGTGATTAATAGTCAATCAAAATATTTATTTTATGTTATCCATGTTATATTTAATCTGCAACAACATTGTGAAATTTTATAAAGATACGTTTGGTCATTAACTTTTAAATGCATCATTATGCAAACATACGAGGAGAATTCTCCACATTAAAGACCCACGACTGACAGATCAACGTGCTACTTCATTTCTCTCCAATACAGTAGGAAATTAAATGAAATGTGGAGGATGTTAACCGCGACAAGATGATTGACGGGCAGTTTAAACAGTGACAGGATGCACATAACTATATGACCGAGTGGTCTGTTAAATATGCAATTATGACGAAGTAGTATGTCCCAAAGCTTGACTACTCTTCTGCTACACACTCAAAAATATGTACTTTTTTTCTTATCAAAAAGAGTACATACTTTCAGGGTGTAGTACATGTAGGCATCAGTGCACAGGCAATCATGCTGTGTCATTGTTTTTTAATAATCAGGGTGCACGATGCTATTAAGTCTTTCAGAAGGATTTATTTTCAGGTTTGCAGTGTTGGGGAAGCTACTCTGAAACTGTAGCTTGACCAGCTACAAGCTACTCATAAATTAAAGTAGTTAAGCTACATTCAAGCTACCCTTTTGAAAAAGTAGTTAGCTACACTACAAGTTACTGTCAAAAAGTAGCTAGTTACATTGAAACTACTTTTTTTAAAAAAATTTTTTAATTTTTTACAATTAACATTACAAATAACTAAATAATAATTAATGAACAATTATAATGAAGTTAAGTAAAATATTTGGGGTTTAAAACAACATACTGTAATGCAGTCATGATTTCAAAGAGTAGGGTGAATTCAGGTTGATTGGGACACTTTTCCAAGCCATTTCAATGACAAAAAGTGTCCCAATCATTTGATTTTGTAAACTATTCGATACACACAATAATAAAATACGGTATAGTTAAATTGTTATTTTAGTTATTAGTATATTGCTACAAATGTAACACCAATGTAAGAACAAAATGTATGCAACTTAAACTGGATACGGAGGAGTCATAAAATAAGCAGGTTAAACTCACAGCTCATGCGGTATTTACTGAGTGTGAATGGAAACACTCTGAGACGTCAATCATCAGCTGCGCACGTGAATTCAGCCGCAACCATCCTTTGCCAAATGTACACTACTATGTCGCGATTTTATTTTCTGTTCGATTAGTGTTCATTACAAAACTGTGGGGGGACAGATTATATTATGACCGTTCATCATTGTAAAACAACATTTGATCTAGAGTGCAATAAAGAAGAAAAATTAATCAGTTTAAAAA
>NW_015635050.1:25499-26055 GCF_001515625.1 Sinocyclocheilus rhinocerous | reverse complement strand
CAATGCAAGAACAAAATGTATGCAACTTAAACTGGATACGGAGGAGTCATAAAATAAGCAGGTTAAACTCACAGCACATGCGGTATTTACTGACTGTGAATGGAGACGTCAATCATCTGCTGCGCGCATGAACACTGCGCTTTGCGTGAATCCAGCCGCAACCATCCTTTGCCAAATGTACACTACTATGTCGCGATTTTATTTTCTGTTTAGTTAGTGTTCATTACAAAACTGTGGGGGGACAGATTATATTATGACCGTTCATCATTGTAAAATAGACATTTGATCTAGAGTGCAATAAAGAAGAAAAATTAACCAGTTTAAAAAGGCTATTATTCACCTCCTGTGCTTTAAGTCTAAGACGTAGACTGCATTTCAATCTTTGTTTTGCGTAAATTACAGTTGATTCATGTGAAATATCCACTCCTGTACATCCTTTGCAATATCATCAGACGATCTCTTGTCAGTGGAAAGACTATAAAGCAGTGCGATGCGTGATATCGCCACAGATGGCGGTAATGAACAAATTTAGTTTGTGATCTAGTCAGAAGAAGAC
>NW_015635050.1:24926-25341 GCF_001515625.1 Sinocyclocheilus rhinocerous | reverse complement strand
GTGACTCGTCAGAACGCAAAACGGAATGTAGCGTTTGGTCGCGCTACACCACTACTTGCTGGAAAAAGTAGTTGGCTTCAGGAAAAGCTACACTGTTTTAAAAGTAGCGTCGCTACTGAAAAATGTAGTTAAGCTAGTATCGTCGCTACTTGTAGCTAGCTACTCCCCAACACTGCAGGTTTGCTGGCCAGTTATGAGGTCCCATCAGAATAAACCGGGCAGAAATGGATTTGCTTATAATCCACAGGATGTCACGCATACAGAAATCTAGTCAAACATACTCTGGACCAGGGGTGTCCAAACTACGGCCCGTGGATGAATTTTAAGCGGCCCGCTGCTGTCTTAATAGTCTATGTTATATATGGCCCGCCAAGCATAATTTACAAAATAGGCCTATGCAGTTTCAAAATGTCAA
>NW_015635050.1:0-24841 GCF_001515625.1 Sinocyclocheilus rhinocerous | reverse complement strand
AGGCCAAATTACAGACATTTTTGATGCAGTTTGTGCTTTCATGTGTTAATAGATTAAATACCATAAAGCCATTCTATGTTATAATTATTAAAGCTTTAAAAACAAGATATTTGCAGATTTTTGTCCTCAACAAAACACAAGCTACTGTCAACTCAAAATCACACATACATTATATATATATTATAGGTAGAAGCATCCGGCCCCCCAGTGTTTCCACATCGTCGAATCCGGCCCTCTTTAGGAAAAGTTTGGACACCCCTGCTCTGGACCAACAACAAAAGTAACTTTCAAAGTTGCTTGTAAATCCATTAGGGAAATAGAAGAGCATTCAATCTGAAGATTACACTCTTACACCTTTGTCCTCATGTTCTAGGTCTCGGTTTTAATGTCCACATTCCTAAATCTGATCTGAGTTCAAACGAGGAAACCTGGCTTGCTGCACTCTTCTCCATAATGCAAATATTCCCAGCTCAGCACTCAAGAGAATCAAATATAATACATTTTGTTCTCCATGAGAGATACTTTTATGGTATGGGGCGTGTCTATTACAGGGAAAAATGAGGTGATTTTTCAAATTTTTCTTTTTGCCAGTGTCCCGCTGAGAATTTCATCTTGTGCAGGAGGACAGACTATCATTCCGGCAAATAGCATCACGAAGGCCAAACTTTTAAAGGACATGGCTTACTGGTAGAGGACACAAAATATAATGTAATAAGAAATGTGGCCAATGTTTGTGCCCCCTCTGTCCCTTGCAGCTATGGCAATTAAGTAAATGTTTAAGCATAAAGCACAATATATGATGAATCAGTCATATGAATCAGCTAAAATTGACCCAGCCAATTTGTCTATAGAAGCATTCAGTGCTTCAAGTGGAAGGAAAAAAGGAGGTACACTCCTACTGAACTCTGTTTTTTTAAAAATAAATTATACTTTGCTTTTGTTCACAACATGTTTATTTAAAAAATAATACATTCAGGGGTTTATACCTATATGATTAAAGGTCCACGGGTTAATGAAGGGTTTGGTCACTCACTAGTCACTACATATTCTTAATGGACACACAAACACAGTGGAGGTGCAAGCATTTCTGCCATCACCTTGATGTTGAAGAGGGTGAAGCTTAAGTGCTTCTGTGGGAGCCTGTTCTTTTTCCTACCAAGATGCACAAGATTCACATATACATGTGAACATATGCATATGCAACATTCAATTTCAATCTCAGTCGCTGCGACTGTGAAACGAAGTGAAATAAACTTTTTCATTTAGTGCACGGTGGGTAAAAAAGTTCAAAGCATTCAACAATGCAACCACCTGCTATTAATTCGAATTCAGGTCATAATGAATGGGTACAGTCACAGTATAGCCCATACATGAAAAATTAAAGGACATCATTAAATGAATCTTAATTTAACCAATATCACACAAGCAAATGTGCTGTTGTGTTGACAATCAGACCAACAGCACATTTATATGACACTGCTTTCCCAACATTTCAATAAATAAGAAATGAATATTAAGTTACTTTTAAGCACAGTATTGACACTTATTTTGTCTATTTTGCCAAGTAAAACCACAGAATTCTTCTCAAAGAAACAGCAGTTGTGTGTTAATTCCTGAATGAATCAGCATTTTTGAACAAAACGGTTAAGATTCGCTCACAAAGACTGGGTGCATCCTAAATCATATAATCTCTGAGCAGGTTCTTCTTCTGAAAAAGTAAACATTATGTTCTGAATAGAACAAAGTGAATTTAATCCAGACGTTCTGACATCCGGACATTTGCCATGTCATTGTCATGTGACCTACCAGTTAATTAGTTGTGTGGCTTCCCCATGGTTTTTGTAAAGTGTCCTTTAGATGTTCAATTCAATTCAATTCAAGTTTATTTGTATAGCGCTTTTCACGATACAAATCGTTGCAAAGCAACTTTACAGCAAATTAAGTTTTTACAATATTTAGTGGTAGCTTATCAGTGGTGACTGTCAGTTAATGTACATATGGCAGAAATGCATGGAAAAATCAATTAAAGACGTAATCAATTAAAGACCTAATCAAACAGACGATGAGAAATTATTATATGAATTATTATATGATGCAATCAAACTTATGTGTAAACCATTTAAAGTCAAAATCAGTTTGATCAGGTGGACCTCGAATTCTCAGATCGAGTTCTTTAAAACCTGAGCTAGAAATAAACCTGAATGAATTAATAATAATTAATTCCCTTACAACTGAGTTAAAATTCCTTACACCATGACAATAACCATTCATTTAAAGCAAAAAGTCTACTGATTCTTTCGTGTCCTCGTCCTGACACGATGATCGTCGTCGCGGGCGATGTGTTGCGCACCGTCTCGATCAGGCTCCTGAAGTCCCTCTTCAGTGTCTCCATCTGCCGCAGCTTGGTGTCGTTAACCCCGGCGTGAAGCACGACCGCTTCGTGTGCACTTTACCTTCAGCTAATGTAGCACGGACGTGCCGGACGACGGAGTCTCAGATGATCACAGCGCTGCATTCCGTCTCGCGGAGGGGAGCGAAGCGGTTATGGGTGGAGATCTCGAAGACAGGCGCTCTGATTGTTTTTGTTGTAGAATACGATAGGGGATATATTCACACGTTATAGAAACGAAAATGGTGTATAAAATTTATTTTAAGATAAAAAAAATTGCTGCCTTATTTATAATGAATACTGTGAATTCAAACATACTGTTTTCACACACTGTTTTTCGACTACTATATAGTATGTGATTTCTGATGCAGCCACGGTCATTTGTTTGTTCCTAAGTGAATCAGCATTTTTGAATGAATCAGTTAAATTAACATTTATTGACTCCCTGAAAAAGACGGTCACTTGTCACCACCTACTGGCTTAACAGTGTAACCTGCAGAAAGACTTGCTCAAAAAATCCTACCACTTTAAAGAGCAAACATAGACAAGCAGAATGTTACATACAGTGAAATATATACTAACATAATATCAGAAATTCTGCTGTTCCAATCAGCCAGAGGACTCGAACTAACTGTTATATATTGTCTTTTTTAAAAGCTTCAACAGCTAGTATGCTTGTCTTAACACTGCTCACAATCTACACAGAATGCAGCCCACTCTGCCTGGATCAATGTCCTGAAACATCACCTGAAAATCGATGAGCTTTCTCAGAGTGTTTCTGTCCGTGTTAATGTGCCCCAGGCCATTGACCCGAAAGGTGACAGAGACAGCATACTCCAGAGATGTCTGCTTCGCTGGAAAATTCCACTGCAAAGCCCTCCACATATTGATTCTCTCATGGACTTTTAGCTTCTCACACTTCTTATAACAGCCCAGTCTTGAAGAACACTTATTTTCAGCAGACCTCTTCCACAAGAACACAGCCAAGTATATGAGATGGAAAGTGTGTATTATAGCACACTTGAAGTGAACATTCAACACATTGTGGATCTGAGTGCGGTGATAAGTGATGCTATGTGCTGTTCTCTACATTTACGAAGAAATACAAAGATGCAGATAGTCATTAAAATGTCATTAGGTGATGTAGGCTGGAGTTCAGAGGGTACCCTACTGAATCACACAACTGCTGTCTCCAGGGGGAGGCAGATGACTGAATGTTATAGACACGGGGAACACAAAGGGCTGTAATCACATCTGTGTCGAGGCGTGGAGGTGGGAAAAGTATAGGAGGAGGCGGGCTCCTTTGACATGAGGTATTAGCACCCTGCTCTCTGAGAGCCACTGCAGCTAAACAATGCTGCGCTATGTTGAAACAGACTGTACAATAAGAAGGCCTTTCACATCAAATATATATATATATATATATATATATACCTGGCCTTAAAAATCTAAACTGCATTTGATGCAAAAGAGTCTAAACAATCCTTCCTTCTAAGTACACTTAATACAGTATGTCACCTGTATATTAAGGTGGCACTCCAGAAACAATCTACAGAGAAAAGATTCCCCTCTATGGGATATAAGTTTATCTGGTAAGAATTGTGCTAGGTTGTAGCAAATAGCGTCCTAACCAGACAGTCAATCTTGATTTCGAATATGATAACAGAATGTCTAAGAGAGACTTTTGAGCCCAACAAACCATATGGTGTGTGATTTAGAACTCCAGTTGAGTCATTCTTTCCATCCCATTAATCCTAACGTGGATAAATTAAAACCATTCTACAAATTATGCACAGCAGTTATAGTATCTGCACTTATGTTTTATTACCATATGTCGTATACATGCAACTGCAGTACAGCTGTGCTGCCTGTGAGCCAGAAACTATCATCACGGGAGTTTGTTTTGCGTGTGTTTGGGGAGTGTGAGGGTTTAGAGTGAAGCCAGTGTTTCTAGAGCGCACATAATTCTCACATCTCATGTCATAACATAAAAATGGCTGTTTACTTCTCCCTGTTGCTTCTCAAGGTAATTCATAGTCACGTCTGTACCTAAAAAGGCAAACAGGGAGACGACGAGACAAACACAAGAGAAACAAGACAAAATGTAATCTCTTCTGTAAACAATGGGTCAGTGGATACTGAGGCAGCCAAAAAACAAGGGACTGCTTAAGAGTGTGACTGCAGTCTGTGGATGAGACAGGAATTAACCTTTTGAATAATGAGATCAAGGGCTTTGAAACATTAAGAACCTGTCTGTTCCTGCTGATAGTTGTTTGTTTAAAAAAAAAATTTATAGGTGTTTTGTTCTTTTAAAAAGTATAATGACATGGGTCTTTCAAGAAATATAGGCTTTTTAATTAGCTTCTTATGCAAGCAAGCCCAAAATATCCTGTACGTTGCCTGTAGTCGACATTATTTAAAGGGATAGTTCACACAAAATGAAAAATGATAGTTCACTGACTTTCATATTGTCCTGAAACAATTCCATTTTCAAAAATCACTAGCCCCTACAAAAAAACGTCTTCGCAACCCAGGGTCATTGGTGCCATTGGTGGCGGCTTTTCTGCAAAATGATATTAGGTTGCTTTTTGAAGAGTGGGAGGTGCTAAAAACATGTTTTGACCAAAACAGATGAATCTGGCAATGATTTTTTAATGTTATTGTTTTATGTTGTTATGATATTTGTTATGTTGTTAGGTTTTGTGGGAGTTCAGAAATGAAATGTATTGTGAGTGGCACTAAAATGTCTGAAAATAATGTCAAACTACACGAAACTCTACCCTAAAACTAAAACCTAAAAATGAGATAAAAATACATGCTGAAGAAATCTTGCCATTTTTTTATTTTTTTTTTGGCTTGCTTCTACAGGTCTTTTATCATGATTTGCGTTTCATGGGACTCAGGCCCCAGTTTAATACATCTGAAAAGCCATAGACTAAGTACAGAGCTCTGATACAAAGGTCTCAGTATATTAGTTTACTAGTTTATTAGTTTAGGGCCCTATGGTAAAAGTGTTTTGAAGTCAGAACATAGTATTGTGCAAGGGAAAAAACAAACAACAACAACATGAGACTGTATTAATATGAATGCATTTTCCATGTTGACTTTTCACAGGTGTTTGACCAGGGGTGCACATAAGTGGTACGCAGGTGCGCATGCGCAATCAAAATAAAAATTGCGCTGGGTAAATAAGTTCAGACCGCTCATTTGCGTATCGACATGGTTGACAGCTATTAATGCACAATTACAATTTTAGATTGACAAACTGTAATACTGTATAAGATTTCTATATGAACTGAGAGCATAAATCTAGACTATCCACTGCCGATTTCAAAGCACAATGCAGTGCATATACTAACTTGCTGGCAACCCACCAAAATAAAAACTTGCTGATTTTAAGTTTGAGAGTTATGAAAATTCATATTTAAAAAGTAAATATTAGTAAAAAAAAATAAAAATAAAAAAGTAAATTATTTTATTTTTAAGTTTACTATAAAATAGTTGTATTTATATTTAATACTCCCTATTTATTTTAAAATATAATAGTATTATCACACTTTATTACTTTTGTTTAGTATTTTATAAAAAAAATAAATAAAGAGCAATAATATTATCACTATTATTATTTTTTTATATATAGTTATATTTATTGGCTCACACTATGTGCAGTGTGAGGACCAAACCAAATCTCCAGGTGCTCTTTTGAGAACCAGGCTGAAAAACTTATGTGCACCCATGTGTTTGACCCATATTTTGAATTATGCATTGTGTTGTGTTTTGTCCGTAAACTTGATGGAAAATGTTCTGGTAGAAAATTACCATTACCTTTTCAGTTCAGTTCAATTTAGTTTAATTTTAGTTTATTCATTTGTTTGTTTGTTTATACAGTGTTATACAGCTGGAAAGTGCAGTCATTTTTTTTCTTTCCAAAAATTATTAATTGTTCAATTCCAATATAACCGATGGGTGCTAATTGTAGCCCTTCAGTAGGGTAACTGACTACAAACTAACAAGGAAATGACTAGAAACTGATTAGAAATACTGTGTGTGCACAACCATCCAGTCACTGTGTTTAGCCTTTTAAAGCAGTCCTTGTCTTACTGCAGTGTTTTTTTCTGACAGATGGCCGAGAGCAAGTCAAGTCAAGTCCTCAAAACCAATGTGACTTTGCTGCAGCCTGGAATTGAACTGCTGGTTTCGTCCTGGCCAGAGGAGAACTGTCTCCCCGACTAAGCCTGGTTTCTCCCAAGGTTTTTTTCCCCATTCTGTCACCGATAGAGTTTTCCTTAAATAAACGTGATTAAAACCCAACTATGATTGTGTACACAAGGTTATTATGTTCGCGTTTGGGGTGTTCCTTTTCAATGAGAGGAGAAGAAGAGAGAGAGATAGGATGAAATTTCACTTGATCAAGATTTCACAATTCTCCCAAAAGTAAAATAACATTCGGACACTCTCTCTCTGAGTACCGCGTTTTCAAGTTCACTAGTTTTCTTTAGTGAATTTAAATGGCAGAGGACTATCAGTTAGCTACTCTGATTTCCTCAAACCGGGGAGATTTTTACTGCAGTTAAATTCTAAACAACAAACCCTCGAGTTTCACTTCATTCATTCAACGCTGGGATACACAACAAAAGTATCCAGTGCCACAACAACTCTGTTTCTGTGTGTCTAATCTATTTTTTCGGAGCGTGCATACATTAACTTGAGGCTCCAATTTATTATGTGGAGACACCACCTATAAAAGTTTTGTTAATACTTCTATAAGGTTCCTTAAATGCAAGTATGGTACATAATATTAAAGTTTACTTCAATTCAACATTCTGCATTTGTCGTGCCCATTCGTTCAAGATTAAACTTCACATATTACACACATTAATAATAACCTTATCTACTAAAAGGTGGAGGAGAGTCCTTAGTTTTTCCGGTGGAATGCGGAGATTCAATCATTCATTTGTGCGATATTCGCAGAGGCCTTACAACTGCCTTTAACTGAAAAATTAGTGTTTACTATTGTCATTTTGCATTATTGACGCACTATTTTCCTAATTAATGCTGTACAGTTGCTTTGACACAATCTGTATTGTTAAAAGTGCTATATAAATAAAGGTGACTTGACTTGACTTGACAGTGTTTTTTCTGACAGACGGCCGAGAGCAAGCGACACACCATAAAGAATATATAATTTAATCTCTCCCCAGCACCTCACAAATAAACCTATGGATTATGCATAATGACAGGAAAATAGCTCACAGCAGGTCCAAAGTCTGACTGTCTTGAAATGTATTGCTGAAGACAGTGAATCTGTACACAATGCTGCTTTGCTGGCTGTAGTGGTGGTACTTTACAAGAAATTAAACATCTTGGACAGTTTTAACGTGCTGACTGTTAGCCTGCTAAAAAGTATGTTATCACAAAAAACTCAGAAAAAGTGCTCTCCAGGAAGTTGTGTCTCTCAGTTGTTTAAGAAATGTCCAAAAATATTAAAATAATTATTCTTTAAGTAGTCATTTTGATCATGATAAAAAGGTATTTTATTGTGACCATTTAATTTTTGCCACCTCATTTGTTTACATGTGCATAATACAAATATATGCAGCATGCTGCTCAGTCAGCAGTGCAATGATAAAGTATTGCAACTGAAAAAACAATAACGCCTCTCCCTGCAGATTTATTTTTCCGGATTTTTTTCTTAGCCCACATATACAGCTGTGAATAATTCATAACATGATGTGGCAAAAGTGTTGCAGAAATCGAATAGAGGAGCACTTGCCTAGCATATTGACTGACTGCGCAGCTCCATACATCTCTCTTAACCCATCCGATCTGGGGTGCGTTTCCCAAAAGCATCGTTAGATAACTATGGTGGTAAGTTCCATTGAACTCTATTGGTCAAGACAGAACTTGCGACCATAGTTGCTTTTGGGAAACGCAGCCCTGAACTGCAGCCATCAATGAATTCTCCTACTGTCTTTCCTACTGTCACGGAGTCACCAGCAACGGCAGATCCTTCAGCTCCACTCATTCACAATCACCAGAATTCTGATGCACTTCACCTGCAGCACCAATCAGTCACAGTATAAAGCCACCTTCCCATCACCACCTCAGTGTCTGGTCTTATTGTTCACTAGCGTGCATCAACTTTCCTGTCTACTTATACCTGCGCTACCTACCTGTTTGTCTAATCCATTCCAGTCGTCTACCATCATCTCCTGTCTTCCTCCCAGCACGCTGACTCAGCCTTACCCTGCAAAGAAACCTCAGTAACTGTTCAGTTAAGTCAGACTTAGTAAGTCCTAGCTCAAGATTACCTACTTATTAACTCACCTATGATCATCGCTTTCTCCTCTCCTGAAGCCTGTAAATAAACTCCGCTAGACCATTGTCTCCTTCTGTTTGCTGACATCTACAGCTAAATACAGCATGCAAACTTTAAATTGGAATGACATTGTGGACACTTTACACTAGGTTTGGGTTGAGAAATGCAGCAGTTCAACAATGTTGTAATTTGAAAATTGATGTCAGTGCATACTCATAAACTGATTAAATTCAGATTGCTGGCCAATCATTCCTGTCATATAGCCAGATAAACTGTCATTTTGTGTGTTAATGGTGAGTATTTTAGAGTGACTCTTTCTCAGGTAGTGACAAGTGACTGTCAAGTGAATCATTTACTCAACCGATTAATTTATTTAAAAACACTAAATCATTCATGAACCATCACACCACTACGGTGTTCTGCTCTGTGTTGAAATGGTTCTGCTTTGGCTTTGTTTCATTGGCAGAGCAAAAACTAAGTAATTAGGACAATTTTCAAAATATAAATTACTCAACTTCACGTTAAATTAGCTGTTGCATACAAGCTATCAATCAGCAGTTTTTAAACAAATGTTTAAATATTTATATTAAAAGTGCAACAAATGTGATATGTAATGCAGACGTGTCAACAATGTAGAATACTTCACTTTGAACAGTTCATCTTTGCAGAATGCCAACTGTTTCAGATATTGTTTTAAAATAGCAAGCAGTGTAAAGTATGTTTTGCACAGTATGCAGTAAACAGCATGTTAGTATTCCATTCTGAAGCTCTTGTGCTTCCTGGTGAGATTCAGAATGTGAGGTTGAACGTATGGTATTGATTTCTCCAGAAACATCTAACACTTTTAAAATGAAAGTCCAAGACCTATGGATGTCTTGCACACAATAATAAAATATATACACAGCATTTTTCTTTTTAAATTTGATAAAGCAAAACTAATTTTATGTTGTAGTTCTGGTAAACAACAAACAGATCTACAGATTTGATGTATGTGGGAAAGCTGAGCAGATATATAAGGGTCTAAGGAGTTCTCATACACTATTTTCTTTTCATTTTGTTCTGATACACTTATGGAGTGACAGGATAACAAATCATTCTAAAAAAGGGTAATAAAACACTGATTAAAGTTGCAAGGTTACATTTTGACACCTCAAGGTATAAGACATACAACATATTATTTGTGAATATGGTTGCCCTGTTATGCGCATAAATGATTATCTGTTGAAATTGTCTGTTGTAAGTTTCATGTCCCTTTGTCTGTGACAGGAGAAACGCGCGCTTTTCTGAAAGTAGTAAAAGGATGCGATGCGTCCCTTTTTTGGAATGCAGGGGGAAATGGGGAGGTGTCCTGAGGTCATGCCCATGTCACGAGTGTATGTCTGCCATTCTTCTCGCTCGGACATGGAGCTATAAAATTGTCTCTTTTGTTGACGGGATTATCAATTTATGTGTTAAACGGTCATGGGGTCCGGGCGAGTCTGTCGCTGGAACATTTCCAGATACCATGTTCTTTGTTCTGTTGTTTATTAGCTGGTTTATTTATGCTGAAGCCGGTCAACGTTACACTGCACATCTGGTCCCTGAAAGCCCGTAAAACAAAGATAGTTTGTATCCTAGTTTGAGTTAGGGTTTAAGCAGTTCAGATCCCCCCTAAGGGATAAGGACCAGGCCTTGACCGGAAGCAGGTCCAGACAATTAGGTGCCCTGTTGATCATTGATCTTCTTTACGACCGTAGATAGCTGGGGAGGAGAGTCCTTAGTTTTTCCGGTGGAATGCGGAGATTCAATCATTCATTTGTGCGATATTCGCAGAGGCCTTACAACTGCCTTTAACTGAAAAATTAGTGTTTACTATTGTCATTTTGCATTATTGACGCACTATTTTCCTAATTAATGCTGTACAGTTGCTTTGACACAATCTGTATTGTTAAAAGTGCTATATAAATAAAGGTGACTTGACTTGACTTGACAGTGTTTTTTCTGACAGACGGCCGAGAGCAAGCGACACACCATAAAGAATATATAATTTAATCTCTCCCCAGCACCTCACAAATAAACCTATGGATTATGCATAATGACAGGAAAATAGCTCACAGCAGGTCCAAAGTCTGACTGTCTTGAAATGTATTGCTGAAGACAGTGAATCTGTACACAATGCTGCTTTGCTGGCTGTAGTGGTGGTACTTTACAAGAAATTAAACATCTTGGACAGTTTTAACGTGCTGACTGTTAGCCTGCTAAAAAGTATGTTATCACAAAAAACTCAGAAAAAGTGCTCTCCAGGAAGTTGTGTCTCTCAGTTGTTTAAGAAATGTCCAAAAATATTAAAATAATTATTCTTTAAGTAGTCATTTTGATCATGATAAAAAGGTATTTTATTGTGACCATTTAATTTTTGCCACCTCATTTGTTTACATGTGCATAATACAAATATATGCAGCATGCTGCTCAGTCAGCAGTGCAATGATAAAGTATTGCAACTGAAAAAACAATAACGCCTCTCCCTGCAGATTTATTTTTCCGGATTTTTTTCTTAGCCCACATATACAGCTGTGAATAATTCATAACATGATGTGGCAAAAGTGTTGCAGAAATCGAATAGAGGAGCACTTGCCTAGCATATTGACTGACTGCGCAGCTCCATACATCTCTCTTAACCCATCCGATCTGGGGTGCGTTTCCCAAAAGCATCGTTAGATAACTATGGTGGTAAGTTCCATTGAACTCTATTGGTCAAGACAGAACTTGCGACCATAGTTGCTTTTGGGAAATGCAGCCCTGAACTGCAGCCATCAATGAATTCTCCTACTGTCTTTCCTACTGTCACGGAGTCACCAGCAACGGCAGATCCTTCAGCTCCACTCATTCACAATCACCAGAATTCTGATGCACTTCACCTGCAGCACCAATCAGTCACAGTATAAAGCCACCTTCCCATCACCACCTCAGTGTCTGGTCTTATTGTTCACTAGCGTGCATCAACTTTCCTGTCTACTTATACCTGCGCTACCTACCTGTTTGTCTAATCCATTCCAGTCGTCTACCATCATCTCCTGTCTTCCTCCCAGCACGCTGACTCAGCCTTACCCTGCAAAGAAACCTCAGTAACTGTTCAGTTAAGTCAGACTTAGTAAGTCCTAGCTCAAGATTACCTACTTATTAACTCACCTATGATCATCGCTTTCTCCTCTCCTGAAGCCTGTAAATAAACTCCGCTAGACCATTGTCTCCTTCTGTTTGCTGACATCTACAGCTAAATACAGCATGCAAACTTTAAATTGGAATGACATTGTGGACACTTTACACTAGGTTTGGGTTGAGAAATGCAGCAGTTCAACAATGTTGTAATTTGAAAATTGATGTCAGTGCATACTCATAAACTGATTAAATTCAGATTGCTGGCCAATCATTCCTGTCATATAGCCAGATAAACTGTCATTTTGTGTGTTAATGGTGAGTATTTTAGAGTGACTCTTTCTCAGGTAGTGACAAGTGACTGTCAAGTGAATCATTTACTCAACCGATTAATTTATTTAAAAACACTAAATCATTCATGAACCATCACACCACTACGGTGTTCTGCTCTGTGTTGAAATGGTTCTGCTTTGGCTTTGTTTCATTGGCAGAGCAAAAACTAAGTAATTAGGACAATTTTCAAAATATAAATTACTCAACTTCACGTTAAATTAGCTGTTGCATACAAGCTATCAATCAGCAGTTTTTAAACAAATGTTTAAATATTTATATTAAAAGTGCAACAAATGTGATATGTAATGCAGACGTGTCAACAATGTAGAATACTTCACTTTGAACAGTTCATCTTTGCAGAATGCCAACTGTTTCAGATATTGTTTTAAAATAGCAAGCAGTGTAAAGTATGTTTTGCACAGTATGCAGTAAACAGCATGTTAGTATTCCATTCTGAAGCTCTTGTGCTTCCTGGTGAGATTCAGAATGTGAGGTTGAACGTATGGTATTGATTTCTCCAGAAACATCTAACACTTTTAAAATGAAAGTCCAAGACCTATGGATGTCTTGCACACAATAATAAAATATATACACAGCATTTTTCTTTTTAAATTTGATAAAGCAAAACTAATTTTATGTTGTAGTTCTGGTAAACAACAAACAGATCTACAGATTTGATGTATGTGGGAAAGCTGAGCAGATATATAAGGGTCTAAGGAGTTCTCATACACTATTTTCTTTTCATTTTGTTCTGATACACTTATGGAGTGACAGGATAACAAATCATTCTGACTGGACAGCAGGGTTATCGGGAGAAGTTTGCAGCAAAGGGAGAGTTTAGCCTCTCTGCTGTTTCTTGACTGCTCTCAGCCCCTGTTGTATCTCAACATCAATCTATGTAACTGGGATGCATTTCCAGGAAAACTATGTTCTGTAACTCACTGATTAACTACCACAGTACAATGACGTCTTTGGAGAATGGTGCAGCAACGAACATAGCACCTGACTAGTTCACAATTTTTGTTTCCTGTTATTATGCTATATTTGTTGTTCGACTCATTACGTGTTCCTTCTTACATCATACTCCAGAGTTCGCTTCACATTTACATGCATGTGCATTCTTCAAAAACGGGGCTGATTGTTGACATACTAAAATAGATTGGAATGGAATGGAATGATATAGATATACAATGTACTACATGTTAGTGTGCTTATTGTGCCCAAGAGCATGATCTATTTAGGTCCACACATGATACTAACAATAAACTATGTTTCTACCTACAGTTTGCGAGCTGTTGTTCCACCCACGCAAGTTTGTGATGCTGTTTGCAAATGTTCTTTTAAACTATGGTTTTGGGAAACACTGAATCGTTGAACTATATGCAAGCAACAACGGAACTTGTGACCATAGTTGGCTAATAGTTGGTTAGCACAAGAATCAAATCAATGGGTTCCTCGGCATTGAAAATCTATCTATCTATCTATCTATATATCTATCTATCTATCTATCTGTCTGTCTGTCTGTCTGTCTCCTAGTAAATTGTCTCCGTTCTGTTGTGTCTTTTGAAAATGCAGCCAAAAATTGCACCTGTGTTTGATCTGCATTGCCCAAGTCCCTGTGTTCTTAAAAGAACTTAAAAGCACACCTGAGTTTGAAATGCATTTTAATCCCCTCTGGAAAGCTGTCTGGGCTATAACATTAAGAAGCGTGACATATAACTGTGTCTGTGGTTTCAATCATCCAGCATCTCACTGTAGCAGTGCATGACATGCTTTCTCTGGATCAATGCTCTCTTTTAAGAACAGTCACTGCAAAGGGTCAACCGATGGGGTTTGTGCAAATGGATGGCTTCTTTATAATTTGAAATGCTCATGCTTTTTCCTCCTCGCATTTGAAACGGAGAGAATTAAAGGAATGATTTGCAGTCTGATTTTGTGAGTGCCTTGCAGAATCACCCCTGTCTGAAGAGTATTCCTCTCAAATTGAAGCTTGACATTTACAGGGGCTTGTTAAAAGGTGAACACTCTGTCTTCATGGTCTGGGAAGTAATAAAGAGCTCGTCCACTGTACAGATGAAAAGGAAAAGAGAAAAACAGCCTCTGCCTACTTCCTACCAAGTAGCAGAGCTGTTTTATGTGTCCCTCCTTTAATCAGTGGGCTGACATTCATTGCCAGCCACAGCAGTAGAGCGAAGTTAATCATATTTAGATAAGAGTTTCACCATGCAAAGCACATCCTTTTATTAGCCAAGAGTGTTTTCTTCTGTCATTAATTTTCTGTTCAGACTGTTTGAAGATGTAAAAGGAGGAGGAAAGTGACCCTGAACTGATTATGGTCTTCTGTTCATAAATGCATCTAAATCAATATAAGGAGTAGGGATGCACCGATACCACTTTTTCCAGTACTCGCCCGATACCGATACTTTTATTTTTGGTGCCCGATACCGATACCAGTATCGGTATCGGTGCATCCCTAATAAGGAGTCTCTACATTCAAAAATAAAGTTCAGCAATTGTTTTAAGCCATACAGAAGTAAAAAAAAAAAAAGATCAATACATTGATGCGCCCATGAAAGTTTTCTTGGATTTTGACAGTTTGAGTAACCGTAGCTACAAAGTTCCTGCAATTTTCACTAAACAAGAAAAACTCCTGCTGCAGAAGCTGACAATTTGAACGTTGATGGCTACACCATTTGCCTTTAAGGCAAATAAAGGCAATAAAGAGTTGTAACTGTTTGTTAACATGTCAAATGCACTCCTTCATCATCACTAGTAAATAGAGCTGTCTCTTAAAGTACAATTTAGACTTAGAATTGGAAAATATGGAATAATAAAACCTACCAAAATGTAATGAGACCAAGACAACTAAATCAGGTTTAGTTGATTACAGAATATTGTATTTAATGCTTATACATTTTTCTCTTTATGTCACATGCACACAACTGCAGCCCTTTAAAAAGGAGAGTAAAAAGGTCCATCATAAAGCCTACTTGAAATTGATACTGTTCAGAGGAATACTACAAGTGTCCCAAATAAATCCTTTGGATTTGATGGAATACTGCAGCTGAAATCCCAGATGCACCTGCAGGATTCCATCAGAAGAAAGTCGTGAGCAGGGGAATTGGCAATTCTGCAAAACCATTGTTAAAAGAATCATGTGAGATTAAACTCTGTTGGATATTGAGGTTTCTGCAGAATACGGTAATTCTTTCAGTACATAGTAAGCTTGAGCTGAGAAGAGAAAAGAAAACAAAAAAAACGTTATTGCTGGTCTGATTTGTATTATTGGCAGCTTTGGCTCCCTGTTACTTCAACTTGCTATGTGCCCCTATGGAGCTTCACTGGAATTGAAGCTAAATACATAGAAATCCAAACAAACAACAACAGGGAAAACATGATAAATACACAAGAATGTATAGTTTATCCCAGGGGTTCTCAACTCTGTCCCTCGAGGCCCACTTTCCTGCAGAGTTTAGCTCCAACCCTAATCAAACACACCTGAACAAGCTCATCAAGGTCTTTTTTTTATTTATTTATATATTTTTTTATTCTATATCTGGCTTTGAAGGAAGATGCTTATGTAAACAGTAGATAGCAAACAGCTTGCTGGGTTTTGGAACAGAGCTAGTGAGTTTAACACATTTAACAATATTGTGGACCTTACACAGGAGCCACAGCTTGTATACTAAGAAATGAAGGCACCCGAAATGCACCCGATGAGATAAAAGAGGAGGCTCTAATAACAGCTGGAATCTGTGCTCTCTCATGCCCAGCGTGAACTCAAAGAGGTTCAAGTCTAGGCCGAAGCTCCCTGGATACTGATACAGTGTCCACACTTCCATTTGTCCAGCTCCATTTACAGTCAGGACAATGAAGCTCTGTGGGACTCCTGTCACTCAGCACATACAGTAGCTTAAGATGTGATATATGTCACACTTTTGTTTAAAGTGTTATGTCCTTGGTCTGTGGCACTGCACTGCTGGTAGACAAAGAAAAAGCCATTGTGCTATAATTAGTTTCAAAATTAAATTATTTGTTTTATACTAGACTGTTCAAAACATTTTTCGAAAGAATGCATGTGTACTTCCTTCTTAAAAGAGAAAAAAGGCTTAATTTATTGTCAACAACACTATTTATATTTTATACGCTATCATTTGTTTTGCTCTGTCATGTTTACTAGAGAAAGTTGGAAAACTTCTACCCACCGTGAAACATCTGATTCTGTAAAAGCAGATAGGACAATTCCCCTGTCTCACGTCAGCAGTTTAATAGCACCACAGCAAATTGAGTTTCTGTTACTCCCTATTTGATTGAATCAACGTGAAAACATTTTCACAGTCTTCACGGTCACATACAAACATTGAATAACACAACCTTGAGATTTTACAGCCAGTCACTAGGCATAACATTTATTTTCTGTCTGTCAGACTAGAGCAAAACTTATATGTAAAAACCAGCTGTTTTATGAACTGCTGAACTCAGTTTCAAATAGTCTCACTTGAACCCCAAAGATCACAAATTACTTCACCTCATGCCACATCATTCACAACATTAACTTCACATCATTTTACAAACCATTGGTAGTCCAGAAGCAAATGGAACTTTACTTGTCTCACTCACTCACTATAATAAATAAATAAATACTAGTCATCAAAATGAATTACAAACTCAGAATTTTATGTAAATAATTGAATAATAATTTAATAATACTTAAAAAATGTAATAATACAAATATACTTTATGGATTTCTCACTTTATTCACCAGTGTTTTTCTGCTGACCTTATATGATGAAATTCAACCCTAAAATAACCGCAAATAACTTAAATACCAAGCCTGTGATTCATTTTTAAAATTTCTGAAATAAGTGTCGAACTTGCTTCTCCGGTGCTCTGACTGTTCTTCAGCTATGCGGAAGTTTTCTGCGCGTTTTAGTGTGAGTCGCTTTTATATGCGCTATGAGTTTGCTCAGTTTGACGTCTGCCAATTCCACCTATTATCCTTTTTGCATTTGGTGTAAAAGTTGCACATTCTGTTACGTAAGCTGCGTAATCCAAATTCGCCTTTTTGTCTTCAGTGCGTAAGTTGCATTCAACATTAGAGATAAGTTTTGGACTTGTAATTTATTTTGTTTTGTTGTGCGTGTAGCCCATGTATCCAGTCAATTTTATCAAACACCCGATGTTAAGTATTTGTGTAATGTGTACACTAATTTGTGTTTAGTAAGCTCATAAAGACGCAACTGAATGTGCTAATTACAACAGCTAATGACAAGTTTGTTTGCCCACTTTTTTAGCTTATTATTTGTTTAATGTTCATAGCCTATTGAGTATTACATTCCAGTGAATATATACATTAAGCTATTGCAGTTTTTATTATATTGATAAATATAGGCCTATGTGATTATTGATGTTTATATTTCTGCTATGCAGGGGCTTCATGCACTTCGTTTTTTTGAGGGGGCACCATTGAAGGGGCATCACTGACTTCAGTTAAATAAATCATTTACTTACATCGTACGCACCTCTGCACTCTTCAGAAAGAGCAGAATTCAGTCAGCGAGCACGGGCACTGAACAAAACTGGTGTTTCAGCGATGTCTCATCTGAACGCCTCTGATTGGCCATTACATTCATAAGCTCAACAGAATCGTGTGTGATTGGTTTTAATGTGCAGCGCTGTAAAAATGCAACATGCTATGAGCAGATCTAAATTTAATGCCGCAGTCGACACTTTCATTTGATTTTCACTTTATTCTCGACAACCATATTAGATTTAGTTTAATTGTGCGGGACATTTTTGTCCAATTTGGTGGCATTTTGCCTCAAGCTCAATTAATTTCCCACCCATGGCCAGAGGAAGGGGATGCCCAGCCTTACAAACGCTCCACTTATATATATATATATCAATATACATTGATTATTATTGCAGCTTAACGTGTATGTTACAAACTACAGTTTTTTCCCCTAGTAGCCTACTATGTGTATTTAATTGTGAAAAACATAATAAGAGAAACATTATAGCCTATGGTTAAAACACTGAGAAGTTACATGACAAGTGAGAGCGTCTGTCTCTGGCTCAGCGCCAGCCAAAGCGCAGACTCAATTAATTAATTAATTGAATTTAAACAGCTAATTATGTGCCGCTCTGAACGTTCTATAATCACACTGGTATGATCATATCAAATGTAAAAATATTGTTAGCCTATTTTTTGTCATTTAAGCTGCATGCAAAATCCACTTGGCTCAAAAATCTACATTTCAGGTGATTTAAGAAATGACAGACACTATTTGTGTGAGCTGTCTGAGTTCAAACAATGGTTGTTGCCACATTACATATAAAAAACACATAAAATACAGCTGGTATGGTGTGGTAAGAAAATAATTTGGCTCCACAAAAACAAAATATGAAGAGCTGCCTTTTTCATTACTATATTATTTACTGAAAATCTGAAAACTAACTGAAAAGTAACTATTTACAATATACAAAGTAACAGAGTTAAGTAGGAGACACTAAGTAACAGGATTAAGTAGCAGACACTAAACTCAAAAAAGAAACTTAATGTTTCCAAACAAATGGTTATACTGGCATCTGTTTTTTTGGGGGGGCACTGTTGAGAGGTGCTTAACACCAGTGGCGGCTGGTGGAAAATTTTCCAGGTAGGGCGCCACGCCAACAATTTTAGCATACATCCCATGATTTATCCCATTATAACAAAAGGACAACTATTAAGACTTGAAACATTTTAAATAAAGATAATTGTTTTACCAAGTTCAAGATTAAGTTTGAGGATGATTCTCACAAAACTACATTTTCTGTAGACTTTTTCAAAATAAATTTACACATTTTTTTATTTTCATAATTCACAATTTATGTATACAGTGCAAAAGAAAAAAAAACGAGTAAAAAATAAATGTCACATTTGCTTAGAGCATTTTCTATACATATATAAATAACTACAAGTCAAGCTGCAATACCAAACAGGACCACACGGACATGCCAACAGACCACTAGTCACCTTAACCTGACTGTATTTAAATATACACAGATCCATGCGGAATTATTAAACAGAGCAAAACACAAATTAATCTGTCAAATGTGGTGATCTGAAGGCAGCTCAACATGACCAGTGAACAGTTCTTCTGTCATGCCCATATGAACATGTGTTGTGGCCATATAAACACGTTTTATATAAACATGTTTAAAACACCACTGAACGCAGCAAACTCCTATAAAAACACACTTTTTCAGTGAGTGTCCATTATAAAACACTTGCCAGACATGCATTCATACTAATAACGAACTTGCGCGTGTCTAATAATGTACAACTCCTGTATGTCACTGTAATCGTCTTTACCTCCATTACAATCGTCATCCATCTAAACTTTACAGGTTATACTGGTTTGCTTTATTCAGGCCATACAGACCAGTGTTGCCAGATTGGAAATGTCCAAGTAAGTTATCGTACCAGAAGCTCAAAATTAGCATATTTGGAAGAAAATTAACGTACAAGAGTCAAACGTACATAATACAGCTATTTATCTAGACCAACAACTTTTTGACACGACCTACAAATAGGTAAAACATTTCTGTATAAACCACAATAGATAAATAACTATGGGCTATGGACCTTTGAGCTGGGACTAGATTTTTCTTTTTGTCCTGATGTTTCTTCGACTTTTCATGATTTTTTTAAAACAGTGATCTCAGCTGCCATGTGCACATTACAACACCGGTAAAAGGCTTTGGTGTCATTGCCTGAAACAGGTCTGAGTCATCCTGCAAAACTGGGGTCCTTTTCCCACTTTTCCCCGGTGTTTACTTTTAGGCTGCTCCATAGACTTTGCCTTCCTCTTCACCTCTCCCCTGTATTCACCTTCCTCAGCTTGAAAACTGACCTAAGTGTCGCGGCAGGAACATTAACATTAGATCGTGAGAGAGAGAGTCGTTCTCCACGATGACTGGTCGAGAAGACATAACATGAGATGAGATGAAAGACATGCTTAACACCACGTTCATGTTCTCCTCACAATCTTGATGGTAGACGTAGGATCCACAGCTAAATCAATGAGTATAGAAGCCCTATTACAACGACCATCATTTGAAGTGTCACAAAATTCTGAAATTATCGTATATTGACATATCGTAATTGAAATTATAAATGATATAACTAAGCAAATTAATAATTAATTAGGTGAAGCTGTGTGCTTGAATTTGTCTTCGCATCATCCTGTGCAATGTGGTGAATAGGCCTATTATTGCTCATTATTGTCTATAGGCTATTTTAGTAATTTAAATAACATAGGTTATCTTAATATACTGCTTAATGACATTGTATTATAATAGCCTATTACACCACCCAAATATGTATTTACTTCTTTCTAATTCTCATTGTCAGTGGAGGCTTGTTTAGCTTAATATTGACAGTTATGAAAGTGACTAGTGTAGCCTATCTGGAGCGCTGAATTGCCCAGCTCCCTCTGTCACTCAGCACCTGCTTTCAAAATTCTCTGGAGCCGCCCCTGGTACATCTATGTATTTTTGAAAAGCAAAAATTAAGTTTGTCCAACTCTAAACCCAGTCCCCAAGTAAACTAGGTTATTAAATAAAAAACTAGCAAAATGAGTTGCGCGGTGTCCCCACCACTTTTCAAAGCAAAGTTACGCCACTGTATACAGCAACCCCTGGCGGTTCTTGTGTTAAAGATAATTAATAGAAGTATGTTTGTTCCCACCAATTGCTGCACAATTTAAGTTTACGTATGATGATGAAAGCATGTTAGTGCTAGCCCTCCTGGAACACATAGAGATTGCATTGCAGTGCCTACAGTTCGAAAAAAAAAAAAAAGTCGTTGTATGGAAGTCTATAACTGCATCCCACATGACACACTACACACAATGCACTTATACACTATGTACTTACAGTATGCACTATGTACTCAACCATGTAGTGTATGAATTATATAAGGTTATTTTGTCATTCATAATTGGAGTCTGATAGCCCCTCCCCCTTTGCTACATAATTAAAGTTGCAACAGTTTAGTGCATGAAATCTCCAACAATCCTCACTGCATTTTTCGCTTATTTAAGTGCATAATTCGGGTATTTAAAGTGCACTTTTTCTTTTTGGAATTTTCAGTGTGAATGCACTACTCACACTCTTTATATTACAAAACATCATAGAATAGTGCATAAGTACACGATTTGGGATGCACCTTATGAGAACACTCGCGGCAATTCTCCCACAGAGTGAAATCACCCAAAAAGGGGCGGTACTCCACATAATGTGACTTGACGCTGATTGGACTATATATCCAGAGGCAGAACAGTCTAGAACATTGACAGAAGTGTAACACTGTGGTTGAATATAATAGAAGAAAATCCCTCCCTTTTACACTTGTGGTACGTCGTCCATTTCGCCCTAATGAAGAAACCGCCCCACTATGAACTTTAATACAGTGTTTTCTCAGTATATATATGAAATTTATAGTGTAAATTTATTTATTTTACAAAAAATGCAGTTCTGTCATGACAACTCTCTGAGGGATTGGAATGGTAATGTACATGACAATGTTAATGTATTTGGTCTTGGCGGAATAGAACTGCTATGCTGCTGCTGCTGCTGCTGCAGAGCAAGTACCAAGACTTGCTACTGCCAATATATCCAAAACATGCTGTGTAAGAAATACTGCCAATATAACCACAACATGCTGCTGTGAGCATGTAAGAAATATTGCTGCTGCAAATATTACATACATGAAATAACCCCCATATAGCGTACATGAATCACCTTGTAGCAGATCTATACAGGTGGAGCTGGGGAAGGTGAAGGGTTTCTGAAGCAAGCTGAAACTGCTACAAGCACTAGTCATATATTTGAATGTTGAGCAGCGAGCTCATTGGCTACCGATACAGGAGAGAACCAATCAGCTGTGCCATGTGATAATGATGTCATTAGGTCAGATTGAGTTAGACCTATCGGACTGGCCATCTAGAGTTTCATGCCAGAACTCTGTATTCACGTCTCATCAGTAAGCCAAAATCAAGCTGATTTAATGGCATATGCAAAATATAGAAATAGACAGTGCCCCTTGTTTATATTCGTATATGTCTATGAACCTCTTTTTGTCTTTATTCCCACTGAACCATAAAAAGCAATTATGTAGTCATAAGTCATTTCCACAGTTATATAGGGTACAAAAACAGAGGTCATTAAGCAATTTGATAGAGCCAAGCTGGTGTTATTGTACTTTCCATTTGGTGGAATGAAAAAATGAAATCACGTTCAATTAAACATTAGACGGGGATAAGCAGAATTTGCATTTATGCACTTCAGGTAATTCCTCACCCATCTGGGCTTGTAAATTGCCAGAACCCACAAAATACAGAGAGAAAGCAATAATCACTTAGACTGCAAAACCCATTTAAATGTGGCAATGTTATAGATACTGCTGTAGGCCAAAGAGTATGAAAGAAAATCATGCTCTGCTCTGTTCTTTGTTCATCAGTTCATCAGTTATTTCCAGTCTCAGAAAATATAAAAATAAAAATGCACAAACTTGTACATAAGCAACAAAATGTCATTTAAGCTGCCGTTGATGACCTTTGTTTTGTATAGATCTGCCCTTTGAAAGGTCATTGTGCATTTCTCCCTTCAGCTGAAGGCTGGTCTACAATGATAAAGAAAAAGGTTCTGGTCAATGCCGGTGGTCGCCTGAGAACTCTGTGTAATGACGGCCTCCTCTGCACTGGGCGAAGATAAATTACAGTGAGACGGCAAGCACAGAAAATCACTGGGCTGCCAGCACTGTTCCCTTACATTTGTAGTCACGAGGGTTCACACAGATGCAGAACATAGAGAGGTCAGGGCAAATCACGTTTCACCCGTTGCATATCAGAATGAGGGAAGC
Source organism: Sinocyclocheilus rhinocerous (assembly GCF_001515625.1). Taxonomy (NCBI): domain Eukaryota; kingdom Metazoa; phylum Chordata; class Actinopteri; order Cypriniformes; family Cyprinidae; genus Sinocyclocheilus; species Sinocyclocheilus rhinocerous. Next base: position 1,759 of record NW_015635050.1, on the reverse strand, counting down.
TTTCTTTCCGCCACACTTTCCGATTGTCTTTTACACCAGTGGCAGAAAAGATGATGAGATGAGAGTGTTGTGGAAAGGTTGGGATGTAATGTGAAAATAGACAAAAACATTTCTTAGTGGAACCCATTTATCATACATCAAAAGTAGAAAAAAGGGCCTTTGGCCTGCAGGTTATAATGCATTTTTCAAAATGCCAGTGTAGCGTGCAGGTTTAGACCACTATCCAGCCCCATTTTCAGCAAATATAAGAACCCAAGACCTCTGACTTCTCTTTTTTAATATTGTCAGCTTATGCATTCTCAGCGATCTCCTTTGGAGATGCTTTCACACATGAAATTTTTGAATGCACGTCTTCAGAGGGCAAACAGGATGGCAAGAGGTTAGGGTATTTGGAGGAGAGGTGTTTTTTCCCCTTGTTGGGAATTGCTAGCGGCATCCATTAAGCATGTCAAAAAAGTGTCTGATAAAAACAGGAGGAGAAAAGTGAGAGAACGCACTGTTAGTAAATCTCTCAAATGTCAAACTTGTAATTTGAGAGATGGAAAGTATTCGGTCGTGCCCGCTTGAAGAAATCTTCCCATCATCAAATTGCATCTGGGCTTGCTGAGCTCTGAACAGAAATTGGTTTCTGCCTACAGGAAGATAGTGTCACTGCAGGGGCTCAGCTCTGATGCTCACGTGATCTCGCTGGAACGCAAGAGACTGATGAGGAGCAGGCTTGGACAACACAGTCTGTTTATCCCTCTGCCTTTTTTCTCTTTGATCGTCAGTTGGCTCAGTTCTATGTGTAAATTCGTCTACAGACCCATAAATGATTCTTTCCACATGGAGGGTTAAGATGTTCTTAAATGGTGTTCAGGGAAACATTGCAACATTTGAGAATTAGGCGTTTAAATGCAGAGATAGAGCATTACAATCTTGAAAACAAAGTTAATAGAGAATATGTAAGCATTAAATTAACAACTACATTAATCAGTGGCAGTACATACAGATGAATTGACTTTTTTACAGATTGAAAGACTTACTGTTATAATGCTGTTCTGGGTGGGTACTAAACTGAAAAAAAATATTGCAACAATATGTCAAGTAGACCTATTACTGGATGGCATATTGGTGCCTGTGTGATATAATGTTGATATAGCCCACCAATCTGCTTGGACTACCTGCTTTTTAAGATGAAAATCAGTCATAATAATACAAGTGGTACAAAAAAAAAAAACACACACAAGATGATTCAGGTTCATGCGAGCCCAAAAACTAGATTAAAGCAAGGTGTTAAAGGGGTCATATGATGCAATTTCAAGTTTTCCTTTCTCTTTGGAGTGTTACAAGCTGTTCGTGAATAGATAAGATCCCCAAAGTTACAAAGACTAAAGTCTCAAACCCAAAGAGATATTCTTTAGAAAAGTTAATACTGGTCCACACCCTCCTAAAACGCCTTGTTTAAACACACCCCACATGTCACTAAGATCCACACCCTCCTAAAACGCCTTGTTTAAACACACCCCACATGTCTACGTCACGATGTGGGAAGATTTGCATAACGCCGCCCAAATGTTCACGCAAAGAAAGAAGGCATAACTTTATTGTTGCTGCTGCCACCATGTTGTGAAGACATTGTGTGTTTTGTTGTGTACACCAAATACACAAAATAGTGTTCTTTTTAGCAACATCATATGTCCCCTTTAAGTGAACATGAGTGCTCGGTCTGCATAGGTGTAGGGATTTGATGAACAGGACACTGATACGCCACTGAATC
>NW_015635049.1:296190-297466 GCF_001515625.1 Sinocyclocheilus rhinocerous | reverse complement strand
ATGTTATAATACCTGATGGCCACTAGAGTGCACTCCCGTGTTGGTGGTTGTGGTTGTTGCAGTGTGCCGAGTAAATGATTAAAAAAACAGTACAGCCACAGCTCCGGTTCTTCTTGTGTACGCTCTAGAATAAAGTAGAAATAACATGTGTTATTAGAGCATATTGATGCAAACATCAAATTGGCGGGCGACGAGTATAAAGTCCCACTGCCACTTTCGAGCTGTCGGTCGAGAGAAAAAGATGGCTACAATCATCGGCCACGTTGAGGCGTTCGACGTGGCAAGAGAGCAATGGACTACGTATGTAGAACGTTTTGAACACTTTGTGGATGCTAATGACATTAGCGAAGAAAAAAAAGTGTCAGTATTTCTCAGCGTAATGGGGGCATCCACTTATGGACTCTTACGTAGCCTCATTGCACCAGTTAAGCCCGGGACTATGGAATATGATGATATCGTGAACACACTGCAAGCGCATTTTACCCCCAGGCCCATTGTGATTGCTGAGCGATTCAAATATCATAAACGGAATCAAGCAGAGGGGGAAAGTGTCGCACAATATGTTGCGGTGTTAAGGAAATTGGCGGAGCACTGTGAATTTGGCGACAATTTAAACGACGCACTAAGAGACAGATTGGTGTGTGGCCTGAGTAGCGAGTCAATACAGAGGAAGCTATTGACCGAATCGACGCTCACATATCAAAAAGCTGTGGATATAGCAATGTCAATGGAGGCTGTATCTAGAGAATCACAGCATCTGAGCAATTCATTGAAAGTAAATGCCATGTCGTTGTCGTCGGAATTGGCCAAAGAGAAATGTTTCAGATGTGGAAAAACCAACCATATCCAGAATGACTGTTTTTACAAAGATCAACTGTGTCACAATTGTGGAAAGAAAGGTCACGTTGCACGGATGTGTAAAAGTAAAAAGACAGAGGAGAAAATACCTAGAACTACGGAAAAAGGAAAAAGTGTAAGAAGGAAGGGACAGAGGAACAAAAGACCAATTCACAGAGTGGATGCTAATATGGAAAAGAGTGACGAAGAAACAAATTCGGACACAGATGCCGAACTGGCACTACACAAAATGACAGCGACACTGCACAATCCTCCAGGAGTGAACATCATGAAAAGCGAAAATGATTCAATGTCATCTGTAATAAAGGTGCAACCAAAAATTGAGGGATTGCCAGTTGAGATGGAAGTCGATACAGGCGCGGCGGTTTCTATTATCTCAAGGGAACTGTACAGAGACAAACTGAGTCATGTTCGTCTA
>NW_015635049.1:290760-295631 GCF_001515625.1 Sinocyclocheilus rhinocerous | reverse complement strand
AAAAAAAAGTGTCAGTATTTCTCAGCGTAATGGGGGCATCCACTTATGGACTCTTACGTAGCCTCATTGCACCAGTTAAGCCCGGGACTATGGAATATGATGATATCGTGAACACACTGCAAGCGCATTTTACCCCCAGGCCCATTGTGATTGCTGAGCGATTCAAATATCATAAACGGAATCAAGCAGAGGGGGAAAGTGTCGCACAATATGTTGCGGTGTTAAGGAAATTGGCGGAGCACTGTGAATTTGGCGACAATTTAAACGACGCACTAAGAGACAGATTGGTGTGTGGCCTGAGTAGCGAGTCAATACAGAGGAAGCTATTGACCGAATCGACGCTCACATATCAAAAAGCTGTGGATATAGCAATGTCAATGGAGGCTGTATCTAGAGAATCACAGCATCTGAGCAATTCATTGAAAGTAAATGCCATTTCGTTGTTGTCGGAATTGTCCAAAGAGAAATGTTTCAGATGTGGAAAAACCAACCATATCCAGAATGACTGTTTTTACAAAGATCAACTGTGTCACAATTGTGGAAAGAAAGGTCACGTTGCACGGATGTGTAAAAGTAAAAAGACAGAGGAGAAAATACCTAGAACTACGGAAAAAGGAAAAAGTGTAAGAAGGAAGGGACAGAGGAACAAAAGACCAATTCACAGAGTGGATGCTAATATGGAAAAGAGTGACGAAGAAACAAATTCGGACACAGATGCCGAACTGGCACTACACAAAATGACAGCGACACTGCACAATCCTCCAGGAGTGAACATCATGAAAAGCGAAAATGATTCAATGTCATCTGTAATAAAGGTGCAACCAAAAATTGAGGGATTGCCAGTTGAGATGGAAGTCGATACAGGCGCGGCGGTTTCTATTATCTCAAGGGAACTGTACAGAGACAAATTGAGTCATGTTCGTCTACGCCGTACAAACGTTGTCCTCAAGACGTATACAGGCGAAGTAATCCTGCCAGAAGGTGTCATCAAGGTGCGTGTCAAGTTAAACAGACAAAGTGTACGCTTACCCTTGTATGTGGTTACAGGGAAGGCAGCTCCTCTATTGGGACGAGAATGGCTTCGTAGAATTCGTCTAGACTGGAGGGAGATCAAAACTGTAAGAGTAGTACATCATACTAATGAAGGGACATTGAACAGTCTCCTAAAAAGGTATGACAAAGTAACTGCCACCTTAAATGTGAAACCGGGAACTCAACCGAGATTTTTCCAAGCACGAGTGGTACCGTATGCCATCAAACCCAAGGTGGAGGAAGAAATTGATCGCCTGGTGCAGCAAGGTATCATCACACCTGTGCGATTCAGTGAATGGGCAACCCCGATTGTGCCTGTAATCAAAAAGGGTGGAAATGTCAGGATCTGCGGTGACTTTAAAATAACAGTGAACCCAGCTCTATGTGCAGAACATTATCCATTACCCCGAATAGAAGATTTATTTGCTTCATTGGCTGGGGGACAAAGATTTAGCAAACTAGATCTTTCACATGCCTACTTGCAAATTCCTGTGCATGAAAATTCACGTAAATACCTTACGATCACGACCCACAAAGGGATGTTTGTATACAATAGATTACCCTTTGGCATCACGTCAGCTCCATCGATATTCCAACGAGTTATGGAACAAGTGCTACAAGGGCTACCGTTTGTCCATTGTTTTTTGGATGACATCCTGGTCACAGGAAAAGACAACGCTCATCATCTGTCTAATCTTGAGGTTGTATTGAGTAGACTGGAGAAATGTGGACTTCGTGTTAAAAGAGAGAAGAGCAAGTTTTTCAAAAGTTCACTGGAGTATCTGGGACATGTGATTGATGCATCAGGGCTTCACAAGTCCACAGACAAACTGTGTGCTATCGCAGAAGCACCAGCCCCTGTTAACGTTAACCAACTCCGATCCTTTCTGGGACTGGTTAATTATTATGCCAGATTTGTGCCAAACCTGGCCACAGTGATTCACCCCCTGAATGCAATGCTACACAAAGAGGCAAAATGGAAGTGGTCTTCTGAGTGTGAGAAGGTGTTTCAGGATGTTAAAACTAAACTATTAACACCCAATGTACTCACACACTATAATCCAAGACTCCCAGTTCGCTTGGCTTGTGATGCTTCGCCCTACGGGGTGGGAGCTGTACTTTCACACATGATGCCGGATGGACAAGAAAGACCCATAGCCTTTGCGTCCCGAACCCTGAGTAAATCAGAACAAAATTACGCACAACTAGAGCGAGAAGCACTAGGAATAATTTTCGGAGTAAGGAAGTTTCACACTTATCTATATGGACGTCATTTCACATTACTAACAGATCATCGTCCACTTACCACCATACTCCATCCTAACAAAGCAACTCCATCCATGGCTGCGGCAAGACTCCAGAGGTGGGCCCTTCTGCTGGCTGCACATAATTACACAATTCAGTATAGAAGTGCTAATGACCATGGAAATGCTGATGGTTTATCTCGATTGCCACTGCCTGCACAGCATAGTGGCAGGGAAGATGCAGTGGAGGCTTACCTCATTAAAAAAATGGATGCACTTCCAGTGGGTAGCAGTGACATCAGGAAGGAAACCCGAGCAGATCCGATTCTCTGTCGTGTAAAGGAGATGGTATCCACAGGATTATTCTCACCTATAAAAGACTCAGAAAATGTACTAAAACCATATCTCACGAGGAAGGAGGAACTCTCACTGATGCAGGACTGTCTGATGTGGGGACAACGAGTCATTGTTCCACCGAATCTGAGACAACGAGTTTTAGAGGATTTACACACAGGACATCCAGGTGTAGTAAAAATGAAGGCTCTAGCACGTAGCTACATTTGGTGGCCAAATATCGACTCACAAATTGAAGAAAAATCAAAGACCTGCATCTCCTGTCAACAAAATCAAAAATCTCCATGTCTCTCATCTTTACACCCCTAGTCATGGCCAGAAACCCCTTGGCAGCGGATTCACATCGACTTCGCGGGACCATTTGAGGGACGAATGTTTCTGGTAGTTGTTGACGCACACTCGAAATGGCCAGAAGTTCATGTGATGGATTCGACAACGTCATCCAAGACGATTCAAGTTCTGCGTGGTCTATTCAGTCGCTACGGTATACCTGAAACACTAGTTAGCGACAATGGCCCACAATTTACTTCAAAGGAGTTTGGATATTTTCTGAAAACAAATGGTGTAAAACATGTGCGCTCGGCACCATTCCATCCAGCCACCAACTGGCTGGCCGAGAGTTTCGTACAGACTTTTAAACATTCACTGAAAGCATCCAAAGAACCAATACCACTACAACAGAGATTAGACTCTTTCTTGCTACAGTACAGGAATACACCACATAGATGCAGTACAGTACACAATTATGTTCATAAAAAACTGCTGTAAGTACCCAAACGGCTGTTCAAGGTGGTAGTACATTCCTAGTGTCCAGACTGATTTACTACAGGTGAGATTTTGCCGATATCTCCCTTACATACAGTACATAATTATTCTTAGAAAACAATTACTGTAATTCACCAAAAGGCTTTTGTTATGTTCCAATGGTTGTAGTATATTCCTAGTGGCCAGACTGATTTATTACAGGTGAAGGTTTGCCAATATCTCTCTTACTGTACATACAGTACATAATTATTCTTAGAAAAAAGTAGTAAAATTCACCAAAAGGTTTTTTTTTCATGTTCCAAACGCTGTAGTACAGTGGCCAGACTGACTTACTACAGGTGAAAGTTTGCCAATATCACCCTTACTGTACATACAGTACATAATTAATCTTCAAAAACCATTACTGTAATTGACCAAAATGTTTTTTTCATGTTCCAAAGGCATGTGTAGTTACGAGACGGACTTACTACAAATTAGATTTTGCCAATATCTTCCTTACTGTACATACAGTACATAATTAGTCTTAGAAAAAAATTACTGTAATTCACCTTTTTAGAAAACAATTACTGTAATTCATCAAAAGGGTTTTTTTATGTTCCAATGGTTGTAGTACATTGCTAGTGGCCAGACAGACTTACTACAAAAAAAGGTTTTATACACCATCATTTTCGTTTCTATAATGTGTGAATATATCCCCTATCGTATTCTACAACAAAAACAATCAGAGCGCCTTGTTATCACTAGTTTTATTTTGATTTCCCGAGTCCGCTATTAGCAAATAGCCCGCTAGCATCGCCAGCGTGGTTGCCGCTAATCTCGCTTACATTACTAATACTCTATTCACACACATTACCATTGTTTTACTCACTGTTACTTGCTTTAATGGCGGATGTGTGTCTACCTTTGAGTGCAGGTGAGGACACGTTCAAGCTGCATTCGGTGCAGCTCGAGCTGGACAAGACTGACGGTGCAGCTACAAGACTGACTTACGACAGGTGAAATTTTGCCAATATCTCCCTTACTGTATGTACAGTACATAATTGTTCTTAAAAAGCAATTACTGTAATTCACCAAAGGGTTTTTTCATGTTCCAAAGGTTGTAGTACATTACTAGTGGCCAGACTAACTTACTACAGGGGAAATTTTGCCAATATCTCCCTTACTGTACATACAGTACATAATTATTTTTAGAAAACAATTACTGTAATTCACCAAAAGTTTTTTTTATGTTCCAATGGTTGTAGTACATTCCTAGTGGCCAGACAGACTTACTACAAAAAAGCTTTATATGAATATGAATAATCTGCTGTAGAATCCAAGGCCACTAGGAGCATACTACAACCTTTAGAACATGGAGAAGAAAAAAAAAGAAAAAAAAAAGCTTTTGGTGAATTAGTTTTTAAGGAAAATATTTGTGTGCTGTACATACAGTAAGGGTGTTATTGTGAAAATTTCACCTGTAGTAAGTCAGTCTGG
>NW_015635049.1:280875-287909 GCF_001515625.1 Sinocyclocheilus rhinocerous | reverse complement strand
AATTTTTTAAAGAAAATAGTTGTGTACTGTACATACAGTAAGGGAGATATTGTCTATGGCGACATATTGATGAAATATTTTCTGTGCCACAAGGCATTTACTATGGCGTTGTAAACATAATTTGTATTAATTATTGGACTTCGTTTTGTACGGAGAGGTAAATTTGCAGACGGTCCCTAAAGCAGCCTAGGCGAATATCCAGCGAATATCAAACCTAAAACTAACTTTACCGCGCTGAACCAGCGGGGTAGTTATTTCATTCGTTGTATCTCCAGGCAAATGTTTTCAAGACGTCTCGAGTTCTCTTTAAATGTAACAAGCAGTAAGTTACATATACTGAACAAAATTATAAACGCAACACTTTTGTTTTTGCCCCCATTTTTTATGAGCTGAACTCAAAGATCTAAGACTTTTTCTATGTACACAAAAGGCCTATTTCTCTCAAATATTGTTCACAAATCTGTCTAAATCTGTGTTAGTGAGCACTTCTCCTTTGCCGAGATAATCCATCCACCTCACAGGTGTGGCATATCAAGATGCTGATTAGACAGCATGATTATTGCACAGGTGTGCCTTAGGCTCACATTTTAGAGTGGCCTTTTATTGTGGGCAGCTTAAGGCACACCTGTGCAATAATCATGTTGTCTAATCAGCATCTTGATATGCCTCACCTGTGAGGTGGATGGATTATCTTGGCAAAGGAGAAGTGCTCACTAACACAGATTTAGACAGATTTGTAAACAATATTTGAGAGAAATAGGCCTTTTGTGTACATAGAAAAAGTCTTAGATCTTTGAGTTCAGCTCATGAAAAATGGGGGCAAAAACAAAAGTGTTGCGTTTATAATTTTGTTCAGTGTATATCCAATAGAAACTAACGGTACGAGGAACTCCACGCAGCAGAAGACGTCCCGGTGTATTAACGTCAAGGCCAGTAAGCTGAATTGTTTTATGACAGTATTGAGTGTTTGTTTTATCAGTTGCGCGGAATTATAGCAATTTTTTTAATCAAAAGTCATAACTGTGAGAGGGAAAATTATTCTTAAAAAGGAAAAAAAAAAAACATTTTCCACAAATCACAAAATTTGTTGGACATGTATGGTACTACTATGCTGTCGTCGTCGCTGTTGTTCTTTTGTACATGGTACTGTGACATGGACGTTCATAATACCATGTTATTTTTGGCATTGCCACGTAAATATAAAGGGTACATGAATTTCGGTAGTGGTGCTTACTGATTTCCATGCTATTCTTTGTAGAGTAATGTAATGTAAATAATTATGGTAACCATTTAATACTGTGGTATATATCAAATAACCATAATATTATCATATGACACAGTACATTTTTAAAAGGCATTAGCGTATAATGTAATGACACTAATACTGTTATTAGGTAACAGTATTAACATATAATGTCATTACTGTGTCATGATATAGCCACAGTACATTTCTAAGGCAGTGTAAGAATAACTGTTACTTTTCTCCTCTTACTACTTAATTTTTCTTTTGTTTTATTTATTTATTGTTTGTATAAAAGGGTGTTTTGAAGGATGACATCAACAGCATGCTGTCCAGCTCCATGTCATAACAGAAATGCCTTGACCTGGCTTCTATGTCCAGACATTGATCATGTGTCCTCTGCATTGCAAATTCTTGTTGACCTTGCTCAGGAGGACAAAGGTGAACTTGTTGAAAAGGTTCTTCAGCACTGCAAACCAGAATTATGCATAGATGCTCTTCGAAAGCTGCTGAAGTCACCTGCCTCATGGTCAGTACTTCAATCTTAATCATTAGACAGGTTAAAACAATAGCTTGGTTCTATAAATTACACCTGTTAAAACTGAAATGATGGTGTGCATTAACATTACAGAATATCGACACTACTGACCAATTGCAGTTAATGTGTATAGTCATGGATGGTGCAAATGTGAACTACCCCTGCACAACAAACATGTGAGTGGTCTGCTATTAAGAACAAAACACCATTCTTTAAAGGTATATACTGTAAAAATGTTTTACCACTACAGAAATGATTAGTATTTTGAAACTTTTGAGAATGCTGTCTTATCAACCCACAAACCATAAACAAAATACCTAGTGTACCTTATTGTGTTTGCCATTTGTAATATTTTCTCTCAGATTGTTTCAGCATTGATAACCTTACATTAAATTAGGATAAAATGCTTGACAAAATGTAATCTAGGAAGCTTCCAGCCTTGAAAATGCAGCTCAAGTCATTAGAAATGGTCACCTCAGCAACAGCAAAAGCCTATTGTGTTCAGCCTATAAAGTTCGATTTATGAGAGTCATCTTGCTCAATGGTTCTCCTTTGACCTCTTACAAATGCAGACCTCTAAGAGGTCAAAGCGTAATGAGTGTCTTTCTCTCTGCTGAATAGGTGAAATAATTAAAAGGCACAAGCGACTGGCTTTTGCTTTTCTGTTGAGAGTGTCCTCAGGTTGAACTCAAACCACCAGAGAGGATCAGTCCATGCCTGCTTCGTAACCAGGGGCCTCATTTATAAAATGTTTATAAAATCCACGGCAATGTTGAAATTTATAAAAACGGTCTTTGACGTGAAAAAGTGCTTAGCACCACATCCGTTTCTAAGCAGGAGTACACACTTTTCCTTATGGCAGAGTATTGCCACTTGCCATTCTCAAGTAAAGGATTCGGACGTTGACTGGTACTCTTTATATAATAATGACATTAATTAAATGATCTTAGATCAAATGTCGGACATTTTTTGCATGAAGCACAGTCTTTTTTAGCAAGTGCTCAGTCCCTTACCTACTTTCATATTGTTTTCATCTATCCATCCATTCTCCAAACTGCTTATCCTCTGGGTAACAAGTATCCTGAAACACAGTGTCTTGGGCCACATTCATCATGAACAAACATAATTTAAAGCACATCTCAATTCACTGTGCCTTTTGTGATGGAAATAAACTGTTGGAATAAATTGTTGGAATAAACTGGCCAATTCTTTATCTTGCCAAGGCTAATTTCATATCTATTGTGTTATGTAAACTAAAAACTTTTTGCATATTACACAATTTTATCAAATCATATATTGTAAATCAGTAGTATGTATCGTTCCCACATGCCTATATGCACTCCTGACAACATCTAGGCATGCTCCTGATGAGATGGTGGATGGTGTCCGGGGGGATCTCCTCCGAGACCTGGATCAGGCTTCAGTGAGCTCCTAGACAGTCTGGTGCTACTCCAGATTCTTTCACGTCTGTCACATGTACTCAATGTGAACCTGCTCTTAATCATGAGGAGACTGGAGCACCAATGGCAGACCTGCCAATTCTGGTGTTCTTTGGCAAATTATGCTAATCGAGCTGCATGGTGCTGGGCTGTGAGCATAGGTCCCACTAGAGGGCGTCAGACCCTCAAGCCACCCTCATGGAGTCTGTTTCTTACAGTTTGGTTTAGAAATATGCACACCAGTAGCCTGCTGGAGGTCATTTTGTAGGGCTCTGGCAGTGCCTCTCCTGTTCTTCTTTCTGTGCTGCTGGGTTGTTGCCTTTCTACGGCCCTGTCCTGCTCTGCTCTGATGACACGTATGCATATACCATCTTAGAGGAGCTGGACTACCTGTGCATTCTGATTGGGGTGCAGGTACTTCCTCATGGTACAAGTACTGAGAAAGACCCTGACAAACACAAAACTAATGACAACTCGGTCAGGAAGGCTAAAGAGAGAACGATTGTCTTTGGACACCACCTGCAAAACAATTGCCTTTTTGGGCAATGACTAACTAAACTGGTAAAATTGTGCATCTTGGCAATGTAATTTGAATACATTTACTAAAATGGAATGTTTCATATTGACAAATAATACAGAAGCATAGTTACAGAGAGAGGAATCTGAAAGGCAATTACATTCAACAGTTTTTAAACCCGAAAACATCTCACAATGTAGCAACAGTTATAATGCAGTGAGACTGAACTATTCTACTTAATTTTAGGTTATGACTTTTGAAGTTTACGGTATTATTCTTAGTCTGTGGAATTAATAAATAACAACAACTTAATGAATTAAAAAAAAGTTTACAAGTGTGATGGCTAAGGCCACACTTACTAATTGGGCTAGTTCATTTCAATCGTTCAATTTTGGTTTGTTTAAGGGATTAATTGTTTGTTTGCTTGTTTATAAATTTATATGTATTTATTTTGTCTCTTTAATATTATTTACCCAAAACATTTTGTGTTAGTGGTGCATGTTGTCTCTTATGCGCGCATTAAGATCAAAGAGCGAGACAACAATTCATTACTAGAGTGCACGCTAGTGATTTGAATAAAACCACAACTAGACAAGATATGGGTTAATGTTTTCTTTATTTAATTGTTTGAATGATTGTGTATCTTACCCGTTGTTCTGCCAGGATCCATGACTGCAACATGGAACAAAGGCTTGTTATTAAAAGAGCGCGGCATTTCCTGATGTTTCTGTCACTTTCTCTCACTTAAAATGGTTTTGTGCGCGAGCGCCAACAAGTCGTAGCTTTATGTAACTTCAGCACTTTTGTTCTCACCTGATTGAACTTATTTACAAAGAGTATCATCTGATACACTTCTTTCCCACCACGAGGTGACACTTCTGTTCAAGATGCTCTTGTGGAAATTGAGTTAGAGGAAAAGTTGATACATTGACCAGAAATTTGAGTTTGTAACTGTAAGTACAATGTTTTAACAGTGTCAGTTCACAATATTATTAGTTACCCTTATGAAAATTAACCATGGTGTTACTACAAATAAAACCATGGTAACCATAAATTAACCATGGTTTTGCTGCACTAAACATAGTTTAACCATGATATTTGTAGTAAAACTTTTATACAAATGGTAATGAATATGCCAAATAATAAAAAAAACTTGGTTACTACACTTTTACTATACTAAAACAATGGTTAATTTTTGTAAGGGTAACTTCAAGAACAACGGTACAGCATTCAAGTGCGCTAAGATTGTCAAAACTCATTGCTAATACTTATATCACTCATATCACTAGCAATTAAATGCCAACTACAGTTGCACATATGACCCATGTTAGTTTTTAGAATATGTTGTGCATTTAGGGATCAACATTACCGTATTGTTAGTAATATAAGATATAACGTCCTTATATATTATTACTATATTATCCTTATATTTGGACCAATAAAGTAATGCAGGTTTATACTATACATGACATTTTTGAAGTCAGGATTATTTAAGTAATTATGTTTTGCTTATGCCAGATGCCCAAGAAACCAGCAGTCGACAGGGATTCCATTTTCACAGTCCTGTGTTCATCAAAAGAGGCCATAGTCAAAAATGGCAACATAGCTACTCCCAGTGTTCGAACTATACCGTGGACTTTGGGGGAGCCCACTTGTTTTTTTTCTTTATAACGGGGGGGGGGTTCGTGCGCTTGCGCGTGCCTCAAGAGAGGCACCCACTGCTTGATATACCGCATGATATTTTCTCACTTTTTAGTCTCTGAGCTCACATAATTTTCCCACCAACTTCAACATATACAAATTTATGTTTCTGTTTGACCAGCACTGGCCTACAGGAGCTTACAAAAACACTAGTAACGCTAACTGTATTAACCATGGTATTTTGGCTCAATGGTTAAATATTTGGAGGTCCAAAGAATATATATATATATATATATATATATATATATATAATAGGCCTGTGTGTGTATCCCTTATTCTGTCCCTTATTTTTCTATGAAAAACCACGATTGTCCCTTATTTTCCTTTTCTGAAGTTGGCAACCCTACTCGCAGCTGACATCTGGCGATCCACTCAGAAGGGACGTCCGTTATGCGTGCACCGGAAACAAACCTCCGTTTATATAACCTCTGCCAGGTTGTTGCGCGGGCTTTGCATGCGAATAAAATTTACATTTTGTGGGATGTAAGCAAAGTTTATATATATTATTTTTTAATCATTAAAAAAATTAAATACATTTATTTCAACAAACTTGTGCTTACCCAGACATTAAATTGATAATGCAGATTCATGTTTTTCATCCGTAGAACAATTTACAGTAACACTACTGCTTTTGACCAAACTGTAAAGTACCGTAAATTCCCATATACAGTAAATGACTGTAAATGGCATAAAAACACCCATAATGCAGTGCATATTACAGTAGTTAACCGTTTTTGCGGTAAGTAACTGTAAAATTACAGCAAAGTCTAACAGTGTAGATTATTCTGAAGGATCCCCTAACATTAAAAACTTAATTATTCCAAACTTTTGACAGGTAGTGTATATGATAACTTTGTGTGAGGGACAGAATGAAATACAATTATTATTTGTGGCTGATAGAGCTTCCCATTTCTGGGTCACACCTACATGGAGACCTGCAACCTTGGTACCTTATCAATTAGACATCAGTCTACTGTGACAGATGACATGAGACAGATTGAGCAGTTCACAGCTGGATTTTATAGCTTCAGGTTCAGGGGGTTTCATTTTAATAATGATCATATACCTCTTCTCAAGTCTCACGTCTCAAAGCCTATGCATTGCAAACGAAAAAAAGTTAAAATATGTAAACCAACAAAAGGGTTCATCTTTTTTTAATGTTTTATGTTGTCATTTATGTTTTAATGTTAAGTGTGATAACATGCTCCTGATTTGTATTAGATTTTTTTTTTCTTTTTATTATCTTAAGTTGTTAAAAACTCCAGATTCATTTTATCATAATATTTATATTTAAGTGTATTGTATTTATAAAATTTTATTTTGTCATTAATTCTTTTGTATTTGTATATTGATGACTAGTCTATTCTTGGGCTATGATTAGACATCTATTAAAATTTAACTGACAGCCCAAATTTAGCCTTGGTTTAGCCTAGATGTCTGGGCTGTGTTTAGACGGCTAATAGACGTCTTTTAAACGCAAAATTGCTTGCTGCCCATCAAGCAATAGCCGTCATTTCAACGTCTCGGTTAAGTATAGACGCGATATAGTCCGGCTATGTGTAACCCACTTCTAGCCCAAATAACCTTGAATTTGGTTTC
>NW_015635049.1:277713-280791 GCF_001515625.1 Sinocyclocheilus rhinocerous | reverse complement strand
TGAACCTGTATGAATTTCTTTGTTCTCCTCAACATAAAAGAAGATATTTTGAAGAATATTCGTAACCACCAGAAAGTTTCTGGTCCCTGTTGACTCCAATAGTGTTTTTCTTTTCTTTTCTTTTTTCTTTTTTTTTTCATACTAGGGAAGTCATGGGGGCACAGAAACTGTTTGGTTACAAGTATTGTTTCAAATATATATGTTTACATTCAACAGCAGAAGGAAACTCATACAGGTTTAGAACAACAACAACATAACTTTAATTTTTTGGGTGAACTATTCCTCCAAAGCAGCCTAATATAGCTGCTGTTGCCATTTGTGTCAATAATGTAAATTAAACATTAGAAAGAAAATCACTCACTGTCCTTGACCGAATCGCTTTTGTAAAATAATGTATATAGAATTTATACAGTGAAGACTATTCAGTCTATTTGTAGTCTATTTATTTTATACACTATTTCTTATTCAGTGCTTTAAGTGTTTGTAGGTCAATTTCTTTGTTCTATTGTAATTTATGACTGTTTACTTGTCTTCTGTAAGTTTGTTTTTACGTAGGCTAGTATTTTTTTATTTTTTTTTATTTTGTGATATTGGAATTGGTAACATGAATTATGAAATTGCAATGCATCAAAAATTTTGATTGGATAAAAATCCTATTTTAAGCTATATATATATATTGTGATGGGGGGCCCTGCAGTAAGTCATAGCCCCGGTGCCCAGTGAGGTCTTAATGCAGCCCTGGTCTAACTAACCATGGATTTAACCAAGACTCAATTCTGATGCCAGCATATGTCTCTTTACAATCCCAATATATGCCTTAGCCACAATGGTACCTTCACACATATGCAAGTCACCCATGTGGGGGACACTAATGTACCC
Source organism: Sinocyclocheilus rhinocerous (assembly GCF_001515625.1). NCBI lineage: Eukaryota > Metazoa > Chordata > Actinopteri > Cypriniformes > Cyprinidae > Sinocyclocheilus > Sinocyclocheilus rhinocerous. Next base: position 279,912 of record NW_015635049.1, on the reverse strand, counting down.
CATACGATGACAAATGTTAGTTTTTGGACCTGTCGCTGACAAAAGTCTGGATGGTCTCTTCAGTTTGTTTGTTTTTTTTTGTTTTTTTGTTGTTGTTGTTTTGTTTTGTTTTTTGGCACAATGAACTCAGTGTCTGTTTTTCCCAAAAACAAGCTGAAATGTGGACACATATGACAATTCTGAATTCTGAAATGTGGACACAATTCATTCTGTTCTGAGAGGAGAACCTTACAGCATCCTTGCATATAATTTATGTGTGACTTTCTTGCAAAACAGAGATTACAACTTTATTACAATGACAACCTTTTTTTAACCCCCCCCCCAATGCACATGTCATTCTATTTAACACAATAGCATGATGGTTTCTCATGCGATGCCATCTAAGGGCTCATAGCACATTTAGCTGAGGTTTCCTGCCTGTCACTATATGGCCTGAGATTCTTTCAGATTCCCTGAATCTTTTCACAAGATGTCGAAAGACCTTAATACATTTTTGAATGGTTTGACAATCTTTGACCCACAAGCTATGACCCATCTTTGTTTGCAAAGACTGAGACTTTGATGGATGCTTTTTTACCATGATACCCTGACCTATTACTACCAGTTCACCTGCTTATTGTGGAATGTTTTAAAACATTTTAACTTGAATATTCTACAATCTTTTTACCTTTATTTTGCTTCCATCCCAACTTTTTTAGAGTGTTTTCCTGCCTTCAAAATTTGTTTATATTTACAAAATACAATTAAGTTGGTCAGTGAAAACACTCGAAATATTTTTCTTCATAGTTTTGTCAGTTAAATAAAGGTTAAAAAGAATTAACATATCACAGAATCTTTTTTTTTTTTTTTTTACAAAATGTCCCATTTTTTTGGAAATGGAGTTGTGTACTCATATTAAAGGGGTCATATGATGTTGCTAAAAAGAACATTATTTTGTGTATTTGGTGTAATGAAATGTGTTTATGCGGTTTAAGGTTAAAAAAACACATTATTTTCCACATACTGTACATTATTGTTTCTCCTCTATGCCCCGCCTTCATAATTATGGATTATAATGACTTATACTGTCTTTTTACGCGTTGCGTTGCATCGCGCCGCGTAAACATAAAACCATGTCTGCATTTGTGATCGGAGAAATTACAAACAACAAGACCTACTCTACACTGCCCAAAAAACTCGCTTTAAATATAAAAAATATAAAATATAAAAACTCTTTAAATATAAAAAACATACTTACAGTCCGTAAAGGAAAAATTGAAATCGCATTATATGACCCCATTAAGGGTGCATTATGGGATTGATTGAGTGCAATTGATAATCTCTTTTGATAAACTATGTTTCGGAACCACTAAATGGTTGTCCCTTCAAATAGTGCAAAGTGTATAGAGAATTTGCTAACCAAGGGCTCATGTTTTTTATTATTTATTGCTTACGCTTTTATTGTTGTTCTATAGCTTAAAAGTCATAACCAAGAGTTAACAAGATAAAAAATATATTTGTTTTGTTGTCATTCGTGAAGAAAACACATGCTATAAAAATTATTCAAGATCTCTTGCCAACGTTTACAGATCAAAAAAAAATAGGACATGATGGATATGAGAATTGGACAGAATTTGTTAAATTTTTTTATGACGTGGTACCATGTTATTATTTGAAATACTAGATTATCCTAAATGTCCAATGAATATGGTTTTTAGTAATATATTTTAACTTTTTTTGTGATGACTGCAGGCACGTGCACACATAGACATCAAAGGGGGCTTGAGCACCTGCCCTTTTTCTTCCACGAGAGAAAGTGGCCTTTTTTCTGGGGAGTGTTTTTTAATGTGTGTGTGTGTGTGTGTGTGCTTCTGTTTGCGCACAGCTTTCCCAGTCAAACAAATAAAAAAATCAAAATAGATCAGGTCAGGAAATGTTGAGAAATGCTCCGCGTCTCCGCAGCACAGCAGTGTAGCACACATGATCGGCACATGCACATCAGTCACAGACAGCCAGAGAGCCTTCTCTCCCTTTCCAGTTGTGTTTGTCTTGCTGTGGAGGTGAGTGGTGATGAACAACAGACTAAGCTACCTGTGCCTTGAATTTACAGCTAATTATCCAAAAGACAAAAGGCAAAATAGTTAATTTGTCTTGCTAACATAACATCCATGACTCATGAGAGCTACCATGTAAGTTAGCTAAAGTTTAGCTAAGGCAATA
>NW_015635049.1:254871-277681 GCF_001515625.1 Sinocyclocheilus rhinocerous | reverse complement strand
ATTTATATCATTTCATATAGTTAATCAGTATCATGCGAAGACTGATGTTTTTTCCACCAAAAAGCAGCATGATTACAAATGTGATATTGATTTTATACAGCAGTTCAATAAACAAGAATTTAATATTCATACACTTATGTTTTAGACACAATATTGACTGTTTTTGCTCTATTTTGCCAACAAATACAATTCCAATTTGTGTCTCTGAGCAACATGAGCTGTTTTGTTCCTGAATGAATCAACCATTTAAATGATTTGGTTCAGTCGCAATGACTCACTTATTAACAGTGACTTGCTGCCACCTACTGGCGGTTTTAATTTCACATTTAAAGTATCTTTTCATTAAAAAAAAAATAATAATTCAAATATCAGTATTCAACGTTTTATGTTTAAAATATCAAAACAGTATTAATGCATTTGTAACTTAGGGTTAAAACATTAATGTCTGCATTAAACAGTGAGTTCGTTATCGATAAAATCCCAGAAAATATTGAGATATATTTTTGTCAGTATCACACACCCCTAATATATTTAATGTTTTGTTTAGAAAAAATTAAAATAAATATGAGAAGTGCTCTTTTTTCTACTTGAGCCCCTGCCCCTCAAAATGTCTGCGCACGTCCCTGGATGACTGTGTAGCAAATTAACTCCTTGAGAGTTGGTGGAGAGTTACACATTAACAGAACCAATAGCCTATACCAGACATGCTCATGCAAGACCAGATGACAAGTTAGCATATTGCTAAAATATGATACTATAGATAGATAGATAGATAGATAGTTAGCATGTTGCAAAAACAGTCAAGTCCCAAGTTTAACTCGAGTAACAATACAGAAAAACAGCACTCAACAACCAGTCCACTTCCGTGTTATACACCTGCGACAGGTAGGCAGGGCTCTAAAGCTGGATACACCTGAGCCACCGGTATTTTACAGTACATCAGCGAAACCAGGCAAACCCTTCATATTTTATTCTGCTAAAAGTAACCAAATATATTATTATCTCTCGGTACCATGACTACGGAATATAGACTTTGTGAACTGGCAACCGTGTCCTTGCATGTCAATGACCTGGAGACTGACTCTCAACTGGACGACCCTTCAAAACATCAAGACCGAATAGGAAATGTATGTGAAGGCGGCGGGCTGTTTTTACACACCAATGGTACAGTAAATGGAAAATCGCCAACAAAACCTGTGCGCAAATTTGAGAAATCGGAGAACTCTGTAGGCAGTGGTGCGGACTCCTTATCGACTTCAGGAGAAGCGAAACTGTGTCCAGTACATGAACAAGAAGTACAGTTCTACTGTGGTACAGAAGGAAGACTGACCTGCTCGAAATGTGTGTCGGATGGATCTTGTCAGGGTCACGAGGTGACAGAGCTGGTTACTCAGGCAACTGTAGTAAGGGTGAGTTACGATTAGTTAAATAACATAATAATTAGGTTTCAATGTATAAAACATTGACTAAACAATTAATAACTTAGCACGTTCGCTATTCCCTTACACAAGAAATGTGTAATGTTAGAATAACAGTTGAGAGTTTCAGCAGTATTGTGTAGCCTATGTAATTTGTATTCATATGGAGAGGGCGTGGTTAGTTTCATTAGCCTATGTCAGAAGCGTTACACCCCGAGGTGAAGAAACTTTGCTTTGTTTTATTTTTTTATCATTGCAATCAGATACATTTTATCTGTTATCTTTTACAAAATGTGATTTAAACATTTCTGGCAGTAACCATGCTATATTAAACGTATTGTGATGTTGCTATAAATGTTGAAGGATATTTGTTAATGTCATGATGTTTAGCAATGATTATTTTAGCAATAACTGGTTACAGCTGTATTAGTCTAATAGCGAGTGCTATTCTTCCTGGTTTTTCTTCTGTTTCCTTCGATGTACGGCGTGGGTTACGGCCATAACCCCCCCTCAGTGCTTTAATAAAGTTACAGTGCGACTGAGAACGCCTGGTTCATTAGTAGCGAAACGCTACAGTATTATTATTATTATTATTATTATTATTTGTTTTGCATTTACATTTTTTATTCACAAGAACTGATTTCCTAACACTTTGAAGTCTTTGCTGCAGATTTCCCATACTGTAAAATTGGTTAAACTCATAAATAATAGTAAAAATGTATTTTAGAATTTACATTTCAATGCAGTGCTGTTTCTTGTTTGCAATTAAAAAATACCTGCACAGCTCAAATCAACACTGGACTCTCGTTATGCACTGCTGGCCGTGAAGAAAGAAATAAAAACAGACATTCAGACATTCAGACATTTGTAAGCTTCCGAATACCATTGAGGACCTGTAGATCTGAAACGGGTTGCCTGTGTGATGAAACATTTCCTCAATACTTTCATATACCCTTTTTTCAAAAACAGACAAATTCAGATCATATCTACATGCCTTCACATTCCTGCCACGTACATACCACTAAACTGCTATAGTTTAATGCCTCTTATGTGATTTTTCCTCTTTGTTCCATCTTTTTTTTTTTTTTTTTTCAGAATCAGTTGGTGGATGTCTGTGAAAAAATGCAGCTGCAAGCCCTGCGGATCGAACGATTCATTGACCGTACGCTTACAGCTAGAGAGAAAGCTGTACAGGTACCTGAAGAATTCACTAATTAGTCAGGACAGCTATATGCTATATGCCAATGCTTACAAAATGCACTGTATTATTATTATTATTACTTTTTTATTGTTATTTTTACATAATTAGACATTAGACTGTTGTATTATTATAATTTTTTTGGACATGGTAACTTATTCTGTGTGATTTTAAATTATTTTTAATGGTGTTATAACATTATGTCCCTGATGTCCAGATAAACTGTAGTTATAACAGTGTAATACGGTATGTTGTTGTAATTGCCTCTTGTGCTGTTTAATTGATAGACAGATGCAAACAGTGCAAGAGAACGTGTGTTGGCTCAGGTAAACGTGGTGCGTGAGGCTCTTGAGGAGGAGGAGCAGCGTCTCCTAGAGGCCATACAGAGAGAGGAAGAGCGTGTGGAGCAGTGCCTCCTCACTCAGAGAGCACACTGGACTCACACTCTGGAGAAACTCACACACACACGCACCAGCCTGGTGCACACACTCACAAACTCAACAGATACCATGATTGTGGTGAGTGAATGAAGAAGCCAGGGGTGTAAAAAATACAGAAGATTTGTGCAATTTAACAAATATAAAATATGGATACTTTGTCAACACTTTACACATTCTGCTCAATTACGAGTCAAAGAATTAGTCATATTAAAGAATTAGAAAGTAACATAATATTTATGAGTAGATTGTTTATGTTGTTGTTGTTTTTTTAGGTTATTTTTTTTTGCATTACAGCAATGAGGATTTTGGGCAAGATGTGCTTCCTTCTCTTTATGTATTCAAACAGTATAGTGTATATGATCTTTGATTACATGTGGAATTCAATTCACAACTTAACCACTGTAAGTTACATAAATATTTGCAGTTATTAATAAATTTTTTCTTGGCATATGCAAAATCAACTATCAAACTGATCATATTTTCAATACTTTATATTTACTTAATGCATTTTTCCCCCATTTGTTTTTGGGATGAAATATGACCTGGACATTACTTGATAAAATTAGAAGAGGTGATCTCATTGACGTAGTATGCAAACTTTGTGTGTGTGTGGGGAGGGGACCCTGTTTAATCACAGTTTTGCCAGTGCTCAAATTTTCAAACTAATTTAGGAAGACAAATCAATCAAATTAAAAGTAACTTGTCTTGACAGCATAAGGTTGTAGGACACACTTCAAATATATCAACAGCTAATTGACATTTAAGTACAGTAATAAATAGAATAAACCATTTTTAAGTATTTAGTTTCAATAGTACTTTACTGAGTAAATTACAAATTACCCAAAATAATACTTAACATTTTTAGAAAAGTACTCTACACTTATGAATCAGTTTAATTGTTTTTCAGTCAGTTTCTGATAACTAATATGTTTAGATGTTAATCAATTAATAAATAATAATGTGTGATATTCGACTGATTGTTGTATTTTTTTCAGAGCTCTAATGAGGAAATAAATGACAGGTAATTTCAGTTACTCGGTTATTCACAATAAATGCAATAATATGCTCACATAAATACATAAAATGAGATAAGCAGGATATGAGAATTGATTGTATACATGACTGTGCTATAGAATAGAGGATGCGGAGGGTGTTGGTGAACCTAGAGACACTGAGAAACTGACTTTGAACAGAGGCTGCAGTGACAGTAAATTCATGGTTGGTTTATGGGCCAGTGCGTTACTGCTAGGACCATCTGGTAAGTACAATTCCATTTCCACAAGACAGGGATTAATTTTAGACAGATTCAGTGTATCACATGATCACCAATATTCTGGGTTTTAAACATTTCAGTGCCACAGGTTCTCAAATATTATGACTTCCTTTCTAAAAAACAAACAAAACAAAAACCTTTATTTTCATGTATTTATATTGTGGAAAAATACAAATATTATAAATATGCATTAAATATAATTTAAAATATAATTTTGTTAGATGTATAAACCTAAAGAAAAACACAAATTGTGGCTGTCAGTTGAACAAAATAGTTGTGATTTATCTCATCATTTTTGTCCAGAAAGTATGTTACAACTGCTGATTAATTAAATATTATCAAAAATTTTCATACTATTTTTCTGTGGACCCCTTAGCACCTTCTTTCAGCCCCCCTTCGGTTTCCCAGACCTGCTTACATATTGCTTAAACTGGGGAAAAAATGGTGTAAAAACAATTTTCACTCAGAAATTGATAGTATATTTTACCCCAAAATGGCAAATAATACATTGAATTAAACATGAAATACTGAAGTAGAAAAACTGAGTTTTTTCTTGTAAAATGTACACCAATGATCTTTACAGTGTACAGTGTACTTTACAGTATTTAATTTTTGCAGTGTACATATGCTTTCCAGATGGGTCAAATCGAGTCTTTAATATTTATTAAGTGTTATAAGTGTACTATAATATTTTGAAGCACTGGCATTCTACATTCCTTGCATTCAACTTTAAATTTTCTTGCTCTGAACATCTTTTTAATATTCTTCTTTCCTTTAGCCCATAGATTAACTGCACTACGCTTCGAAGCTCAGACGGTCAGTCCTCTTCTCTCCCTCTCCAACGACCAGCGCACCTTAACTTTCCTGCCCAAACGTCAGCGTCAGTTACCCCCCTCTGACCCGGCGCGCTTCGACAGCTGGCCTAATGCCCTCTGCTCCCCTCCCATGTCCTCTGCTACTCACAGCTGGGTACTTGATGTGTGCACGAGTGCTGCCTTCAAAGTGGGGGTATGCTATTCCAGCATAGAACGCAAAGGGTCCGGCAATGGTGCACGGCTTGGCTATAACACAAAATCGTGGGCGCTCTCGCATTATGATGGAGACTTGTCTTTCTGTCACGATGCATGTAATGTGGGTATCACAGTGGCTAAGAAGCTCAAAAGAGTGGGACTGCTTCTGGACTGGCCCAGTCAGACCCTTCTGTTCTATGATCCCGAATCTACGTCTGTGCTGCATGTAGTCAGACATGCTTTCAGTGAACCACTTCTGGCCGCCTGTGCTGTGGCTGATCAGAGTGTCTCTATACTGCACTGAACAAGCGATGAATGTTAATGAAGGCTCTGAAGATCCCGAGGACTTGATGGGTTGGTGGATGTAACATTATGCAATGTCATTTGAACCAATGATCATTTTTAAACATGTTTTACATTATCTGTGACATTGAACACCAATATATGCAAAAATAAGAGAAAGTGTGATAAAATCAATCACATTGTTTAGTTATAAATAAGCTAATTTGCCAGTCATCAGTAATTCCTTGATTTTACAAACTTGCTTAAAAGAACTACAAGCATATGCCATTGACATATTTTTATATTTATAAATTATTTAAATAACATTATTCTCCATCTCTTTCAACGTATGTCATGTTTATATGTTCAAATTTGTCCAATTATTGTTTGACTGTTCATATTTATTATCTGCACATCATATGAAATAGTTGCATTTATCTGTGACAGTACCCAACTGATACTAATATAGCTGATATTGATATTTGATACTATATTCTAGTTGAGCTTTCATGTGATCACATGACATCATGGCTCTGATGTCACTGAGGACAGTGGGGCAATTGACATGTAAGAACATGTGATGAAACTCTTAATTATCAGATTTTCACATGGTTATCGTTAATCATCATTATGGCAACAATGTTCTGACCTTTGTGTGATGTGATGCATCACAACACCTATTATTAGTGTACTAAAGAAAGTCTAAATATAAATAGTAAGTCTACTTATGTCATTCCTGTTCAAGGACACTTTTGAATACACTTTTGAATACGTTGGTCTCTTTAAAAAAAAAAAAAAAAAGACAATTTGCAGATTATTGCTGAAAAAAAAAACGTTTTGAAAAGTTATAAAAGTTTAAGTTTACTGTAAATGAAAAGTACTGTATTAAATATTGTGCAATAAAATCAAAGCTTTATGTCTAAATTAATTTGACGATAAAAAAAATTGAGGTTCCTGAGATTTATTTAAGCGTTATACCAAAAATAGCCAACAGGTGACACCAAAACTCTGATCTTTTTTTGCATTATGCATTTTCCTTTCACAAATTTATAAATTTGTTGCAATATTATTTCTATCACAAACTAACCACCAAATATGGAAGCTTGAGACTCACAACTTTCCAATAATATGTATTTTGTCAAAATTATAAAAAGTTTTGATTCTAAAATATTGTAGTACATTTTGTAATATGACCACCTACAAGGGGGAAGAGCTCAATAAAAGATATTTAAGTACCATTTCCATGGTAACGCAATGGCCAATTTCAAAACATTTTTCACAGGAAGAATTTTGAGTGTTTAAGCTTTCAAATGATATCTAATTCATGATGATTACTAAAATATGTGAGAAAAAAAAAAACAAGTAAAAAAAAGCGTTTGAGCGAGTTTGAATCCAAACTTGTCCAAAGTGCAAAGAGTTTGAAAAGCTACAATGTAAGGGAAAATTTGCATCAAATAATGACATAAAAAGTACCTGCATATGTTCAGAAGATATGGATTATAGTGCATGATTTGTATGGGCAACATTTATAGTACTTTTATGGTATTTAGTTGAAAGTTTTGGAACTTAACAGCCAAAATCTTATAAATTTATTCTGTTATGTTCCTCAAATAATAATAATAATAAATTTTTTTTTAAAATCACAGTTTAGAAAGCCCTGTAATGCACTGGCCACTTGTGCAGGGCATTTTTCTGCCCTTGGTTCAAGATGCTGGGATAAAGGCTCTAGAACTCCAATACTCCTGTAACCCTTCAGGGCTGGAAGGATGATTGTTCGAGCCTCAACAGGAGTCATCAACTGTGGCCTTTAGCAAGACAGTTATGTGTTACCATCATGATGTAAAACTTATCTTAATCTTTAAAAATGCACAACCAAGTTTTTGGCCTCCTGGGAAACAACAGTTTGCATATGCAACATAATGATTACACTTGGTAATTCAGACTTTAAATAAGTTAAACATTTAAAAAAATTATACACTTAAAAAAAATAAAATAAAAAATGAACTGACTCTTAGCAGGCACCTTCCCATCAATGCTTTGAATTTTACGCAAACAGCTATTGGTAGCCAGTGCAAATTGATAAACAGAGGTGTGATGTTCTTTTTGGCTCATTAAAAATTAATCTTGCTGCCGCTTTTATATTTTAAGCGTTCTGGATTAATTGTAAAGGTTTGATAGAACTGGCTGGAAGACCTGCAAAGAGAGCATTGCAATAGTCCAGCCCGGACAGAACAAGAGCTTGAACAAGGAGTTGTGAAGCATGTTCCGACAGAAAGGGCCTGATCTTCTTGATGTTGAATAAAGCAAATCTGCAGGACCGGACAGTTTTAGCAATGTGGTCTGAGAAAGTAAGCTGATCATCAGTCTTATCTCCAAGGTTTCTGGCTGTTTTTGAAGGAGTTATGGTTGATGTGCCTAACTGGATGGTGAAATTGTGATGAAACGATGGGTTTGATGGAACCACAAGCAGTTCTGTCTTGGCAAGGTGCAAGCTTCTAGAGGGCACATAAGTCTGAAGTAATGAATTTAGGTAAAGGGGGGCAGGGCCAGTGGTGGTTTTGTAGGCAAACATCAATGCCTTGAATTTTATGCGAGCAGCTATTGGTAGCCAGTGCAAATTGATGAACAGAGGTGTGACATGCGTTCTTTTCGGCTCATTAAAGATTAATCTTGCAGCGGCATTTTGGATTTGTTGTAGAGGTTTGATAGAAGTGGCTGGAAGATCTGCCAAGAGAGCATTGCAATAGTCCAGCTTGGATAGAACAAGAGCTTGAACAAGGAGTTGTGAAGCATGTTCCGACAGAAAGGGCCTGATCTTCTTGATGTTGAATAAAGCAAATCTGCAGGACCGGACAGTTTTAGCAATGTGGTCTGAGAAAGTAAGCTGATCATCAGTCTTATCTCCAAGGTTTCTGGCTGTTTTTGAAGGAGTTATGGTTGATGTGCCTAACTGGATGGTGAAATTGCAGTTCTTTCTTGGCAAGGTTGAGTTGAAGGTGATGGTCCTTCATCCAGCAAGAAATGTCTGTTAGACAAGCTGAGATGCGAGCAGCTATCGTCGGATCATCAGGATGGAATGAAAGGTAGAGTTGAGTGTCATCAGCATAGCAGTGATATGAAAAGCCATGTTTCTGAATGACAGAACCCAGTGATGCCATGTAGACAGAGAAGAAGAGATTTAAACACCTATGTCCCCACTAGATAGTAGCAGAGGACAATATTCACTTTCTTCTGGTTCACCAGAGAACAGACTTTACTCAGCTGCTGCAAATTCGAAATGGATGCAAAATAAATGTGTTATATTATGAACATTTTTATTTATTGTTGTATTATGCATCTTTATGTTTATTGTTATCTGCATGTTATCTACATGCAGACTACTGCATGGTTTTCACTTTGCACTGTTAACTGTATCAATATTAATTTGTTTTAAAAGACAAATCCAAAAATGTAAAGAAATATCTGATCAAACTGATTGATCATTATTTTTCTTTATTTTGAGATAATATTTAATTATAAATAAACATTAAAATTACAAAATATAACTGAGAAAATAGCACCAGTATTTCTAGAGGTACTATTGTCATCACTTATTTCATTAAACAGACTATATAATGTTTATTATTATTATTATTATTATTATTATTAAAACTTTCAAAATAAAATAAGGATGTCACAATTTTGTTCTTGTGCTGGTTTAACTCCACTGTAGTAGCAACAATGAATATTCTAGTATCATGTGTGTTCCTATAATCCTATAAATCAACAGTGAATAGATGTTTACAAAATGTTTTATATTAAACTTCCTTCATCTTCTTTCTGAACAACCTAATTACTTCACTATTCATGCCATAGTATTTTTACATTGTTACATGACATTTTTTTTTGTTTTTTGAGGCATCATTTCCCATCATAGGAGGAAGAAGGAAAAGGTTATCTTTGTTGCAAAAAGAATGTATGTAGTTTCCTTGTGGGGATCTCCCACAAGCTAAAATTTTCATCAGTTAGACAGGTGAGCGTACTACGAGTTTGAGGATGTATTCTTGATGGATGGGATCAGATTGACAGGTGGTGGCTCAATGTTCAACTCATGTCTCAATTCATCAAGGTTCTGCTCCCAGCGTCCTTCATAGAAGAGGCTCAGAACACATCGGGCACGACCACCATTGCGCAGAGCCCATGGTCCCAGAGACTGAACCAGCAACTGTAGACGACTGACATCATCAACACAGAGACACACATCAAATTTTATTTACCCATACTGTAATACATTTATATGATGAACACATGATTTTATTTTTATTAAAAACAGCACAAGTTAACAATTTAAACATTTTGGGATTACAGTAAATGACAATTTTAAGGTACATTTTTGTAAACAAAATAAAATATACAGATTTTTTCCCCCCTTTGATTTTGGGGTGTGGGGTGTAATATGATTGAAGTTCTTGACGTTTTTGAGAGATTCATCCACATATGTTTTTTATGGCAAATTAAAATCAAATTAATCAAATATACTAGAAATAACATCACTTTTATTACCCAGATACATTAATATCATTATATTAGTAATATCAGGAAGAAATACAAAATTAACAAATATTTATTAGGATGTTTGTAATATCCTTGTGGTGACCTGGGAGACAGTAAAACTCTAAAACTGGTCACAGTGTACAGTATTAGATGAAAGCAAAGAATGACAGCACTAGGATGTCATAATAATGAAACCTTCTATATAACGACCATAATGAAACATGAACATAAGAATGGAAAATACTCAGCGAGGACAAATATTGGTTGTAAATCACAGAAAATTTCAACAGAAGGGGGCATACAGATTTACTGCATCCCTGGTATACAAAGCTATACAGTTTGAGATGCAGTTGCAGTGATTAAGTGCTGAAGTGTGTTCAGTCATATTATAAACATATGACTGAACACACTTCAGCACTTAATCACTGTGTTAATTAAACACATTATACTGACTTGAACTTGTCACTGATTGCATATCTACATAAAGGAATCTTCTAGTTTAACTGCAACTTAACCTCTACAGACCACATCTCTATTATTCTGTCAGTTACCACAGACAATAATGTTGCCTCACAACAATGTTAATCGCTTTGACAGTATGAACTTACAATCAAAGTCTAAGGGGCAAGACATTCTATAGGTTTACAATAAGATATGCGAAGCTTGTATTTTTGTTAAAGCATTTATATTCATTCTTCCATAATAAAATGTGTTATTAAGCTCTGAAGTTGTCCTTGTGGTTAGTCTTTTAAAACAGGGTGTCTTGCTCCATCGAGTTTCCAATGTAAGAGACATTCTGAGACATGAACTGAAATGAATTGTGAATTTTATTAACATTAAATCGTCCTCCTCCCATTTTCACCTCAAAATTATGGGAAGCTGTGCCTCCCCTGCCTCCCCCGACGAGCCGCCACTGGATTTGAGGTGCAGGTGTGGGGGAGAGGGGGATTGCAGGAGGTGTGAATGGTTTTGTGGATAGGTGTTCAGAGCGGGTGTGGGGTGTTTTTTCAAACCTGCAGTAGAACTCATTCAGATCGTCTGCCAGTTGTTGATTCTCCACAGTGCTGGGGGATGGTGTCTTGTAGTTGGTGATCTCTTTCAGACTTTTCCACACTGATGCTGAGTCGCTGGAAGTGAACTGAGTCCTTAGTTTTTCAGAATAATTCCTCTTTGCCACTCTTTTTGACCCATACAATGTATTTTTTGGCTATTGCTGCAAATACACCCCAGCAACTTAAGACTGGTTTTGTGGTCCAGGGTCACATATATATGTTTTATGCTTGTTTGTTAAAATAATAGACCGTTTCTACAGTAACTGACATCATGTTGCTGTACACAGACAGATAGCCTATCATGTTAACTCACCTGACAGACAGATGGAGGGGTCCCAGCGTTGCACCCAGAAACCACATGGGCAGACCAGTCTGTGCAGCTTCAAATGATTTCACAACAACCTCACCTGTGGGTAAGAAATAACAGGAACATTTTTCACGAGATGACAAATGCATGCTATAATGCATTTTGTATGTACCAAAAAAATCAGTCAAAAAAAATCACAAAAAGTATTTATTGATAATGATCTAGGGCAGGGGTGCCCATCCCCTGGATATCTACCTTCCTGCAGAGTTCAGTTCCAGCCCTGATCAAACACACCTGTCTGTAATGATCAAGTGCTCCTTCAGATCCTAATTAGTTGGTTCAGTTGTGTTTGATCAGGGTTGGAGCTGAACTGTGCAGGAAGGTAGATCTCCAGGAACAGGGTTGGGCACCCCTGATCTAGGGGATTCATTGTACAGTCATGGCCAAAAGTTTTGGCAGTGACATAAATTTTGTGTTTTGCAAAGTTTGCTGCTTCAGTATTTGTAGATTATTTTTCCAAATGTTTTGATGGTATACTGAAGAATAATGATAAGCATATCATAAGTTTTAAAGGCGATCTTCGAGCCACTTCTTTATCACTCTTGCTTTGTGACATGGTGCTCCATCATGCTGGGAAATGCACGGATCATCACCAAATTTTGATACCATTCTTTATTCATGGCAGTGTTTTTTGGCAGAATTATGAGAGAGCCCACTCCCTTGGTTGAAAAGCAACCCCACACATGGATGGTCTCAGGATGCTTCACTGTTGGCACAACACAGGACTCATGGTAGCGTTCACCTTTTCTTCTCCGAACAATCGATTTTCCAGATGTCCAAAATAGTCGGAAGGGAGCTTCATCAGAGAAAATAAATTTGCACCAGTCTTCTGCTATCCAATCCTTGTACTTCCTGCAGAATTTCAGTCTGTCCTTGACGTTTTTCTTGGAGAGAAGTGGCTTCTTTTCTGCCCTTCTTGACACCAAGCCGTTGTCCAAAAGTCTTGGCCTCACTGTGCGTGTAGATGCTCTCGCACCAACCTGCTGCCATTCCTGAGCAAGCTCTGCACTGGTGGTGACACTATTCCGTAGCTGACTCCTCAGGAGGAGATGGTCGAGCGCTTCTTCCCTCCTTTTATAGCAATCTGTCTGCTCTTACAATCTATTTAGTATGATAGTGATTTTACCTGACTTGTACTCATTCACACGTGCTGCTGATATGATTATTTAATTAATGTTAGCTGGTCATTTTGTGTCAGGATCAAAAAACAGTGAAATTAGTTTTTTTGTGAAAAGTTCATTTTTTGGCCAATTAAGCTTTTAGCAATTATTAAAAATCCATCTGATCACTCTACACAATAATCTAGAAACAATGTGAATGAACAGTGAACACCACAACAGCTTAAGCAGCAAACTTTGCAAAACACAAAATTTATGTCACTGCCAAAACTTTTGGCCATGACTGTACTTCAGTGGCAAAATAGCTCTGAGGCAGCATCATATTTACACAGAACCAAAAGCTTTTGAGGGAGAGTTATATAGGTATACACACAACAAGTGGAAATTATATACACCTGAAAAGTGGACATATTTTGTTATTGTATCAAACGGTCACCTAGCATATTGGTGGGCATACTAAGCAAGGTATGCAACAGGTCATGGACCTCACGATAACGTTGCATGATATATGCTAGCTCCTCATCGTCCACAAACTTTACATTCAGCTCTTGATTCGGGGGTGACTCTCTGAAAAAAGTTGAGATGACAATGGTTAATTTGTCCTATTGGTATTGGCTATAGGTGTGTTTTTCATTTGTCTTACATTTTCTTCTAGGAAATGGAGATACTCTCTTCCTAAAGTCCCATCTGGCAAAGCAGACATTCGAGTGAGGTCTAACGTAGACAGACGGATTCTTGGACGCTCTCTAGAGACAAAATTTGAACATAAAGGTAGTAGTAAAGTTTGGATAATGAATGATGGACCCATAAACAGTTTTAACAGTAGTCAGAGTAAACAAATGAGACATACTTGAGAATAGTGTAACCTTCAGGGTCATTTCTCATCCGATTCCTTAACTTGATCAGGGCCTGGTGCCCTGTGGTTTCCCCAAGCACTGCAACCATATCTGTTTTGGTAAAACATGTCAGTATACATGAAAGTTTTGAATCATGGGAATTACTGACAGAATTCCAGCTCACACGATTTAGAAAATATTATCCTCGGCATTAACAAAAACACCTTTGGGCCTGTTAAAGCAGGGTGTGGGTGTTTGGTTACAGTTGGCACCTAAGCTTATCTGCAAATTCCCCATCTCTTGTGTTTGTATTAGGGCTGCACGATAAATCGAAATGGAATCGAGATCGCGATTCGACAGAAGCAGCGATTGTCGTGCTATCTTTCAGTGAAGCACGGTTCTGTGATCAGCAGTAAATCTCCATCCAAAGGCCAGAGGGCGCTCTCGCGCTGAAACTCCAAATACGCCTCGCAGAAGAAACCCAGAAAATGCCTATCGCTGCTGCTGAATAAACAGAAGATTCAACTGCTTTCATTGATTCAACGTGACTAATAAACAATTAGGTTTAGACTACAGCAATTTAAGGTTTATCTGAGTTCTTATTATTATAATTTTCATTAAAATAAAGTATATTTATAATGCAATGCCTTTATCACTGCTTAGAATACTATGAAATATGTTGCGTGCCTTATTCTGTGTAAGAAGCCGCATCATCTCACAGAAGGATTTATTTCAAACACTCGACTGATGTTATGAAGTGAGTTTGGAGTAAAAATATGTTATTAAATGTGGTATTTTCACATGCTTTCAGATGGAGCAGCATTTACTTCACAGAGCCGTAGTTCACTGAGAAGCTATGCAAACAGCTGTCATCGCAAACGATTTATTCGATTTCATAATCGCGCAATAAAATCATCTGCGATTTTTTTTGCGTAACTTGTCAGTGAACTACAGCTATGTGTAGCTAGTAAATTCTGCTCCATCTGAAAGCACGCGATGACATGCAGCCCTAGTTTGTATATTAAATAATTTGTCTACTTTGAATGCACGTTCAATAATTGTAACTATGTAAAAATAAAACTGTCTCCATATTTTACCATGTTTAAATCCATTCCACAGAATTCTGAAGGTTTCCCTAAAACAGGTCTGCAGATTACATTTAGGTTAAAGAGTCCAGGAACCAAGAAAATTAATGTTATAGTAAAAAGTTGGAATTCCTGACTAACTCTTTCTGGCCTGTGTTATTAATGAAACCTACCCAGCAAGCAATTTTGCCTTTAAAAGACGTCTATTAGCAGTCTAAGCCCAGACGTCTAGGCTAAAACAAGGCTGAATTTGGGCTGTCAGTGAAAATTTAATAGACGTCTAACCATAGCCCAAGAATAGACTAGTCATCAATTAGACGGCTATTAAACGACTACATATAAACATCTAATAGACGGTGAATATGGGTCTAGGCTAAAACAAGGCTGAATTTGGGCTGTCAGTGAAAATTTAATAGACGTCTAACCATAGCCCAAGAATAGACTAGTCATCAAATAGACCGCTATTAAACGACTACATATATACATCTAATAGACAACAAAATGGCAATCCATCCAATCAAATTCAATATACAGCTTTTATTAAGAAAAATAAAAATTTTAACAACTTGGACAACTTAAGACAATACAAAATGATAAAAATACAAAAGAATTAATGACAAAATACAATTTTATAAATACAATACACTTAAATATAAATATTATGATAAAAAATCTGGAATTTTTAACAACTTAAGATAATAAAAATATGAAAATGAAAAAATTAAATATTTTAAATAACTTAAGATATTTAAAAGAAAAAAAATCTCTCCCCCCCACGGTTCAGGACCCGCCGCTGCTGAGGCACGGAGGAGAATGAACTCATGGGGTTCGCAGGTGGACCTGGCTGATGAGTTTAGGGCGGGGCTTTCCTTCTCGCGCTCGTTGGATGCGGTCGAGAGAGAGCCGCTGGAGGATGATGTTATCTCTTTGACTTGTTTAAAATGCCTCCCAACTGCATTCCTCAAGTCCAACTCTGTTGCTGCCGGGAAGTTGGTCATCACAGCATCTGCCAAATAAGAAAAAAAAAGCACAAGAAAAGCTTGACATAATTTATTTACTTTAATTACACTAATTGTGACAGGGAGTCATTCTCTTTGCTTGGATGCCTTTCCAGATGTTGAAACTCCTCCTCAGTTTCTCCAATTCTTCTGAGTGTGTTCACTGTATAAATTAATATGGATTAATCTTCGTCAAAGCTGTGTTTGTTCTGTTGTTTACTCTTTCACCTCTTCTTGCACTGTTTTAAAATCTTTCGAATTTGTAAACAAGTACAAATGATAAAACTTTTACTCTATTAAATTTTGCAATTAATCCTCTGAACACATGCGAGCTGAACCGTGGGCCTAGTCATGAATCACTATCAACTACGATCACTGATCTCTACTAACTCTCATGTCTCGCGTTGCCAGTAGTCATGTCCCAGTAGGGCTACAATTACCATCTAGCGGTTGGCAATTGTAATTGCATTTTTATTTATAAAATGAAAGACAGCCGAATATCAATAATATCATATAATGTGTATGAATGTAACATTTAGCTTGTGGGATGCATGACATCATATTATCAAATGCAAGTAAACTTTCGAAACATTTAAATTAGCATTGTAAACTTAGTGCTCTCTCGTGTAAAAAAAATTCAAAACACAACACCGATCTTCATGTCTCGCGTTGCCAGTAGTCACTAGTCATGTCTCAGTAGGGCTACAATTGCCATCTAGCGGTTGGGAATTGTAATTGTATTTTTATTTATAAAATGAAAGACAGCCGAATATCAATAATATCATATAATGTGTATGAATGTAACATTTAACAGCTTGTGGGATGCATGACATCATATTATCAAATGCAAGTAAACTTTTGAAACATTTAAATTAGCATTATTTTTGGCATAATAAATAATGCTATATTTAATAATGCTGTAAAATAATTAAATAAAAAATAAAATAATGCTAATTTAAATGTTTCAAAAGTTTACTTGCATTTGATAAGAAGCTGCGTGGGCGAAAATTACATGTAAACAATTTTAAGGCTATGCTCATCGCTGGTCTGGTTACTGGTATAGGGCTATAGCCAAGCCGTTAAAATTAGACCACAGATTGCCTCGATTTCGCCAGGTGGGTTAAAAGCAGACTACTCGTAGCCCATACAATTTAGAGCCAAATCGTGGCTACATATAGACCATGTCATGAAATGACACCTATATCTTTGTAGATATTGACACTGCGAACATGATGGGATATCAACCGGAACTCGATTGGGTGTTGATGCAAATTTACTAAAGATTCTTAGAACACTAATATGTTGCATAGGTATAAACATATAATATACACTCTCAATTAGATGATCTGAAGACGAATTCATAGAGACCAAACATGGCATATGTAAGGTTACATGAATGAGTGGTTCTATCATAAGCATGCATAAAACAGTATACAATACAAAAGACAATATACAAGAACAGTAACAACATACACAATGACCTGAAGTATATGTGTGTTCATTCAAAGAAAGGTTTTCCTATGAATTAATTAGAGAAGAGTCAATTTTTATGGGCATTATGGGTCTCTCTTAGAGAGACTTGAGTAAGAGTTGATTTTCTCTATACATACTTTTAGGTCGTAAAAGTATATCTGATCTGGCTGAGGGGTCCTGGTTGCCATGGTAACCTGGGGCCTGGGGTCGTTCCCAGACATGCTGGCACCCAGTATGTTTATTGGGTGAGGGGTCTGTGATTGCTTGTTAATCTAATGAATAATTGATTTGTTAAATCTAATGAACAAATGTGTGTCTGATTGGTCTAAATGCTACAACAGTCAAATTGTTTGTCGCTGGAATCTTGTCGCATGTAGTTAGGACACGTTAGATGTTAGACAGGCTGTCACTCAGTGCAGTTATATTGTTAATGAGCGAGTCAACTAATACGTTAAAAAATGCAGATTCATTCATGAATGAAACAAAGTGTTGAAATTAATTTATCTTTGAGCACCACTTTATAAGGCTCGATCAGTGATCAACATGTTACCTTGGTAATGCAGAAGCTGATGTTTTACTCCATAGAGAACGTCTCGGTTACATATGTAACCCTCGTTTCCTGAAGGAGGGAACGGAGACGTTACATGTTAAAGGGGTGGTTGATTGCGATTTCACTTTTTTAACATTAGTTAGTGTGTAATGTTGCTGTTTGAGCATAAACAATATCTGCAAAGTTACGAAGCTGATCAGAGGTAAAAAACGATATAAATACTGTTCAGTTTCTTGCACAGACCGATCGTTTCGTGTCTTTAGACATCAATGTATCGTCACGAGCCGCAGTGTTTAATTTGGATTTGTCTGTGCATGTTTTTTTTTACTCTCATAGATTTTGTTACCATTGCCATGCATTATACGACTGATAGACTGCAACGGCTGGAGTTAAAAATCATCATTTGTGTTCTACTGAAGAAACAAAGTCACCTACATCTTGGATGCCCTGGGGGTAAGCAGATAAACATCAAATTTTCATTTTTGGGTGAACTATCCCTTTAAGTGTCAGTCTTATGATTCATGACACTTTACTGTGCCACAAATGGGATTTTGAATGACGACATAGGCATGGACCAATCACTGAATAGATTTCCTTATTTAAGAATATTCTCAGATAAATTCACATTGAATGGTAAAATTTCTAAGGGAAGTTTACATTCAACGCACATTTGACAATAAAGAATTTTCAAGAGAATACATTATGATGAAAGATAAACATGTTTTCACCATGTCTTATATACAGATTTTAAACCGGTGTGCTGTTAACTGACCTAGTGTTGGGCGATATGCTCAATTGTCATATCGCCCTATCGTCAGCCTGTGAGATCGCCGATACACGATATTATCGTGCTAATTTATTTAATTATTTACTTAGTTTCATTGCTGCAAAGTGAACCAACTCCAGCATAAGGCTTAAAGCAGCCTAATGTTTTTAATATGACTGAATTAGTATTTAACATGATAACAATTTAATAGAAGCATTGTAAGTTGCTAATTATATTTTCCTCAGTTATTCAAAAAGCAGCTACAGAAAGCGAGCAAAGAACATTTACGATACCGAAGAACATCATAACCGACTTCAGTCTAGCGCGAGTATTATGCACTTTAAAAAAACACTCCCATTATAAACCGTGAAGCTGCATGATGAATACACTAACTGCACACGTCTGGCAGCACGTTACGGCTCCAACACGGCCACCGGAGCTGATCGGGGCCATTCTAGTCAAAGCTTGTGTTTATACAAGCGGCGCCGCGGCACGTTTCTGAAGCGTCTCCACGCTGCATTGCTAAAGATAGGCACCTACTGTATTTTTGACAGACAATAAATAATAATAATAATAATAATCATCTTGCTTTTGTCAAAGGCATCAGCAACAGCTTGCTGAATTAGTCGAACAGCGGAAACCTGTTATGTATACTTATCTTTTAAGTAGGCCTACTAGTTCTTATTACTAGATATGGGTACTTATTTTATAGATACTAGTACCTATTAAATAGATACTAGTAATTATTCATTAGACACTAGTACTTATTCATTAGATAAAACTTATTCTCATTGGATACTATATACTTCTTTCAGTAGTGGCTAGTAACTATTCTATTATATTGTTACTACTAAAATTTTTTATGACATAACACTTCTACGCTTCATCACGCTCCTGGCGTTTTAAAAAATGCCCCCATTGAAGACATTAGAAAAAATACGCTAGCCTCAGGAAAAAATGCTTTGTTAGACACACGACCTAAGACTCTGTGTAACATTGTGATTTGTTCATAGGATCTGTAGATTTGCACTAAACAGACAGAGAGAGAGATAGAGAGATTGACTGAGCATGTGCAATTATCTATGTCTGTCCTTTTTTCAGGTCAAGTCATACACTTCATGAAAAAAACTGCCAATAGTTGTCAGAAGATGAAAGTGATATCGTTGTCGTAGCATCCTTTCAGCATTTAAGGGGATTTTCCATGACTGGCATCAGTGCAGTTCAGTGCACTAAATCAATGGCATTGTTCCCATTCAGTCAGTCATGTTCGACGTTACGTCAGCAGTGACTGACGAATTGGGATCTCGCTGGAAAGCCCAATCACCTTCGAGTGTTAACAAAACAAGCCAATGAAAGTTGGCGTGCGAGCTTTACATCGCGCACTCTGCCCCGCAGCGCGGGTATATAAGGAGAGCGCGTGCAGTCGCACATTCAGCTTTTCGCTACGGAGCCGAGCCTTTCTGCTTGTGCAATCACAGAACGAGAGAGTGTCTGCAAGACAGCGTTTGAAGTGTTGGTGTTACGGCGCGTCAGTGGAGGTTTGCTGGTCCAGGGCTGATGCGTTTTTTCCCGGTTTGGACGGCGTGCTGCAGCTTATCAAACTGCGGTCGTGCTGCAACCTCCCCTGTGCGCTTCAGCACTTTTTATCTAAAAGAGCAATATCTAAATTATCTATTTCTGGGAGCATATCTATTTCTGGATGCGGTCGTTTCCTTGCTCCGTCTGATGGTCACGATTGCTGCATCTCGTGCCTGGGATGTAAGCACGCTGAGGCAGCGCTCGTGGATGACTCATGTTCTCATTGCGGGAACATGACCATCGCGATGTTGCGATCGAGACTTCTCTTCATCAAACAAGGGGGAGTCCCCCTTGCTATGCCCCGTTCTAGTTCCTCTGTCTCACAGCAGCGGAGGACTACTTTGGCGTATGGCCAGGGCGATCTGAGGATCACAGTGAGGGCTTCCCCGCCGAGTGCATCTCCACAGAACCCTCACTCCTTCAGCACATTGTTTTCTCTGGTGTTCCGTGATGAGGCTGCTGAGCCCCCGCAGGCGGGGCCTAGCATCTCATTCGGAGCCCCGGCAGACAACAGGATGTCGATCACTGCATCGGGGGACGAACTAGGCTCTGGAGATGAAGACTCGGCTGCGTTGCCCCCGTCATGGAAGGTGGCGTTGCCCGAGCCAGATCCAGAGCTGACTGCTATGCTTCCCCAGGCTGCCGAGAGTGTCGGGTTGCAATGGAAACCCCCTCCATCTCCCGAGCACTCAAGGCTGGATGATTGGTTCCTGGGGGTGCCGCACGCCGATCTTCGACGCCCACCTCCGGTTCCATTCTTCCCGGAAGTGCATGAGGAGGTTACTAGGTCCTGGAGGGCACCTTTTTCTGCCCGAAACAGAGCTAGTGCCTCTTCCGTCCTCACTACCCTCGACAGCGGGGCGGCTAAGGGGTATGTGGAGATCCCCCCAGTCGAGCGCGCTATAGCAATGCAGCTTTGCCTGCAGAGCGCCGCCGCCTGGTGGGGTAATCCACACCTCCCGTCCAGGGCTTGTAAGTTCTCGTCCGCACTAACGGCCAAGGCTTACAGAGCTGCTGGACAGGCCACCTCCGCCCTGCACGCCATGGCCCTCCTGCAAGTCTACCAGGCCAAGGCGTTGAAGCAGCTGCACGAGGGTAGTTCTGACCCGGATGTGATGCAGGAGCTGCGCACTGCGACAGACCTTGCCCTATGGGTGATGAAAGTCACGGCGCGGTCCCTGGGTCAGACAATGTCCACCTTGGTGGTCCAGGATCGCCACCTTTGGCTGAACCTGGCAGATATGAGGGAGTCAGACAAGCACCGCTTCCTGGACTCCCCGATCTCTGCAGATGCAGCTCCTCCGCCCGCTCATCGCCGAGGGCGCCCTCCCGCTGCCTCCACCTCCGCTCCAGCTCGGCCTCAGCAGCAGCCTTCACACCGGCCGCAGCGTGGAGCTGGTAGCAGGAAAGCAGCGTAGCCCGTAGACTCTGGATCCTGCTCTTCAGGAGATGGTGACCGCATCACTCCTTCCCCCGGAGGAGGGCCGGTTGGAGAATCTTTTGTTCCCTTTTTGTTTTTGTAGCGAATCAGCTCATTCATGGGGAAATATGAATAATTAATCATAACTAGTTATAATTAATTATAAATATTTAGATCCGCTGTAGATATTTACTTGACCTCTCAGGGTCAACTGTCTGTCAATTCTAAGAACGTTAATTTTGTTCATTCAAAGAAAGGTTTTCCTATGAATTAATTAGTAGAAAAGTCCATTTCTACTGTGCATTTGCCTCTTGCTATGGAACATGCAGTGATTTTCCCTGCTTCGCATTCCATTAGGTCGTAAATGTATCTGGTGTCAGGGTTGCCATGGTAACCAGGGTCCTGGGCCTTGTTCCCAGACAACTTGGCACCCAGTATGTTTATTGGGTGAGGGGTCTGTGAACGTTTGTTAATCTAATGAATAATTGATTTGTTAAATCAAATGAAAAATGGTGTGTCTGATTGGTCCAGACGCTACATTTTGTTCCGCCACTGGCTCCCCAGCCAGTGGTACCCAAACAAAAGAGCAGTTTCCGGTTTCTCCGGGTCTCAAGAGTGCGAGGATGGCAGTGTGCGAGACACAGCCTAAAAACTCCCGTCCCCCTCTCCTTTCGTCCTCACGATTGGTTTGCAGGGATCGACCTGAAGGACACGTACTTTCATGTCTCGATTCTCCCTCGACACAGGCCGTTTCTCCACTTCGCGTTCGAGGGGCGTGCATATCAGTACAAGATCCTCCCCTTCGGGCTGTCCCTGTCAACTCGTGTCTTCACCAAGGTTGTGGAGGCAGCCCTCGTCCCATTGAGGGAAAGAGGCATTCGCATTCTCAACTACCTCGACGACTGGCTCATACTGGCCCAGTCTCGAGCACAGTTGTGCGAACACATGGACGCGGTACTCAGCCACCTCAGCCGGTTGGGGCTTCGGGTCAACTGGGAAAAGAGCAAACTCTCCCCCGTGCAGAGGATCTCTTTTCTCGGTATGGAGTTGGACTCAGTCAATCTAACAGCACGCCTCTCAGTAGAGCGTGCCCAGTTGATGCTGAACTGCCTGGAGTCATTTCAGCACAGGAGGGCGGTCCCACTGAAACAGTTTTAGAGGCTCCTGGGGCGTATGGCATCTGCTGCCGCGGTCACACTGCTCGGATTGCTTCATATGAGACCGCTTCAGCGTTGGCTTCACGACCGAGTCCCGAGATGGGCATGGCAACGCGGCACTCACCGGGTCTCAGTCACCCGTCCTGCCGCCAGACTTTCAGCCCGTGGTCGAACCTTGCCTTTCTTCGGGCAGGAATTCCCCTAGTGCAAGTGTCCAGGCATGTTGTTGTCTCAACAGATGCCTCTGCCATAGGCT